>NW_006408937.1:1430658-1432874 GCF_000296735.1 Chrysochloris asiatica | reverse complement strand
CAGGTTGTTAATGAGTCTTCCTCCAATCCTGATGCCACGTTTTTCTTCATAGAACCCAGCTTCTCGGATTGTTTGCTCAGCATACAGGTTGAATAAATACGTTGAGTGAAGATATGGGAGAGAATAAAAGTATGTCCAGGTGACAGGTGTAAAAAAGTGAGGTGAGGGTGGTTAGAAGGATGACTATGTATGGGGAGCAAACAGGTGGAAAGGATGAGAAGAAGGCCAAAGTGTGTAGAGGTAAGGATGTGGTCTCCAGGAAATAATGTGCAGGCTCTAACAAAACAACAGGCAAGATCAAAACACAATGACAAAGAATTCATCCAATTCAATGGTAACAAAGAGTCACGTCCAAGTACATACTTTGATTTTTTTTTAATCTAAAAGCTTCTAAACTATTTCATAATAAGAAATCAGTTTCATATAAAACATTTAGCATTTAGCACCAAAGCAATGACATAGTATCTCATAATCACACAGGAGAATGAACAAACAAACATGAACCAATCCAGGGAATGGTTCTATTTTCTTTGACTACAGCTATGAGTTGGAAATGGTTGAATGACACTTAATAACAAACAACACAGATTAAAACAGATGTACAGAATTCTTAAGGCTACTTAGGCTAGTTTTTGGTAGTAGTATGAGTGGAGAAATATTTACACTATTTTTCTAAATGCATAAGACATTCCATTTAGCACTGAACTGTGAACCACATGGTTGAAGTCTTTCAGCTGCTACATGGGAAAAGGATGATGCTTTTTGTTCTCACAAAGAGTTTAGTTTGCAGGGTAACTATGGGTCAGAATCCACTTGACAGCACTTAACAACAACAATGATATGGAAATCTAAGATTTATGGAAAAAAGGAGATGCAGATATTGAAGTGGGAAACAAAGGACAGTTTCCAGGGTGCTAGATCAGAAGCAGAATGATTAGCATCAGTTCATAATGTGTATGTATACTGATGTGAAAACACCAACTCTCATATCAGTGATCATACACAACATCATGATAACCAGTGAAGAAATTGAATTTTGATCAGCAATAAACAACTGTGAAAACAGCGATCAAGACAGTAAACAAATCTACTGCAAAAGACCTCTTCAAAATCTTTTAAAAGCCAAGATGTCACTCTAATGAATATGGTGTACCTAACCCAAACCATTTTGAATTTTTTCTTCAGTTCCCTCAGCTTGAAAAATGCTGAGTGTGTGCATTCCTTTTGGTTTTCTAACTCCAGGTCTTTGCATATTTTGTTATAATATTTGGCTTTGTCTTCTCGAACTGACCCTTGAAATTTTCTGTTCATCTCTTGTACCACTTCACTTCTTCCATTTGCTTTAGCATCTCTATGCTGGAGAGCAAGTTTCAGCATCAATTCTGACATAAAAAGAAGATGGAAGGAATACACAGAGTCATTGTACCAAAAAGAAATGGTCAATGTCCAGTCATTTCAAGAGGTAGAATATGATCCACAATAAAACATTAAAAAAAAAAAAAAGAGGTAGCATATTATCAAGAGCTAATGATCCTGAAGGAAGAAGTCCAAGGTGCATTGAAGGCATTGGCAAAGAACAAGGCATCAGGAATTGGTGGAATAAAAACTGAAATCTTTCAACAAAATGTTGGGGCACTGGAGGCACTCACTCATCTATGCCAAGAAATTTGGAAGACAACTACCTGGCCAACTGACTGGAAGAGATCCATATTTGTGCCCATTCGAAAGAGAAGTGACCCAATGGAATGTGGAAATCATCGGACAATATCATTGATATCCCATGCGAGTAAAGTTTTACTAAAGGTAGGCCAAAAATGGCTACAACCATACATTGACAGAAAACTTGCAGAGGTTCAGCCATATTCAAAAGTGGATGTGGAACAAGGGATTGCATTGCTGACATCAGATGGATCTTAGCTGAAAGCACATAATACCAGAAAGATGTTTACCTGTGCTTTATTGACTACACAAAGGCTTTCGATTGTGTGGATCATAACAGGCTATTGACAACATTGTGAAGTATGAGTATTCTGGAACACTTAATTGTGCTCATGAGAAACCTGTACATAGACCAAAAGGTAGTTGTTCGAACAGAACAAGGGAACACCAAATGGTTTAAAATTAGGAAAGGTCTGCACCAGGGTTGTATTCTTCCACCATATTTATTAAATCTGTATACTAAACAAATAATCCAAGAAGATGAATTATATGAAGAA
>NW_006408937.1:1427734-1430027 GCF_000296735.1 Chrysochloris asiatica | reverse complement strand
TATCATGTTTGGTAAGGTGGAGGGTCAGAGAAAAAGAGGAAGACCCCCAGTGAGATGGATTGGCACAGTGGCAGCATCAATGGGCTCAAACTTAGCAATGATTGTCTGGTTGGTCCAGGACCATGCAGTGTTTCCTTCTGTTATGCAGAGGGTTGCTATGAGTCGGTACTGACTTGATGGCAACTCACAACCACAACAGACACAAACCATATTATTATCTAGCACTTTATATGCATGCAAAAGTTGGACAATGAGAAAAGAACACACAGGAAGAATTAATGCAGTTGAACTGTGGTGTTTGCAAAGAATACTGAACACACAATGGAATACGAACACATTCTGTCTTGAGTGAAGGACAACCTGAATGAGAATGGGAAGAATTCATCTCTCTCACTTTGGACATGTCATCAGGAGAGACCAATTGTTGGAGAAGGACTTCATGTTTGGTAAAGAAGCATCTGACTTGTTCTATTGTTTGGATCTCTTCATCTGGGAACAATGGCTGAGGACAGGGTTTCAAACTAGAATGTGTCTTCATAACTGAGAGCAAGATAATAACTCTAGTTACGTGCTCACTTACCTGACTACTGCAACTGAAGTGGTGCTCTTTCTTGTTTTGGACTAAATATTTTGGGCTAAAATATTCAAATACAGCTGTAGAGGACATGGCCTGGAGAATAAACAGGCAAATACTGCTAGCCGAGGTTACATAGAGGGGATTGTAATTGTTGCAATGACTGGTAGAATGTACAACTAATGATCTGCCCTGGTGCGGGAGTCCAGCTCTCGCAGGTCCGGGGGTTCGGAAGGAGACACGGAGTCTGCGAAATGAAAGTAAATTAGGGAATCTCTGCTTAGTTGGCTGGAGGAGGAGAGCTCACTCCGGCTTAGCAACATCTTTATTTTATAGTTCAAGTTACACAATGCCTCAAGGCGTTTTTCCTACATTTCATGATTTCATTTTTAGATCATTACTCATATTGATTACATATTTGATTATATCATTCTTTTCCTATATCCTTACATAGTGTTTAATAGTGAATCTCATGAATTTTATGTGACCTTTATTTTAAAGTTCATAAACCACAACTTTCCTCCCTATTCTCATCATTCTTATAGGTGACAGACTGTTTTTTCCCTGTTCTTTGTAAAGGTCATATCTACTCTTAACATCTTAATTTAAATTTCTTTCCTGTTACAAGTTATAGTTACTCATTAATTTTCTTACCCCACACCACCCCATTGGCCTTTTTAGTTACCTATTTTCTAACCTATACAAGACTCTATTCATAGCCCATGTAACATTCCCAGCATTTATTTAGTTCATTTGTTCTTCTATAACGTTCATTAAAATGTCAGGTTAGGGTGTTTCTTTGTTTCTTTAAAAACCCCTTTGAATCTACTCCTGTAAAATTGAGACAATTTATGCAAGACTTATTTTCCCTAAATTCACGCTTTTCCGCAGAACCCATAGTAGGAGCTGTAAATGTAGCAATACAATATATTCCCCCACAAGTGGAATCAGAACCATCCCAAAGAAGAGAGATAAAGGGTGCTTCCCAAAAAAACATCTGCCGTGCTGATGCTTCTTCTTTGCCGGGACTGTGTCAAACGGCAATAGGTGGTTGGCTCCTGACACCCTGTAAACCTTCAGTCACTCAAATCATAATAAAAGCATGCAAAAGAAAGAAAGAAGGTTCACACAAAACATTTAACACTGAGTACAAAAGTAAGGACATGGACTCAACTGTATTTCAAATGAATCTCATAATCACCCAGGAGAACGAACAAGCAACAATGAGCCAATCCAGGTCATTTAAAGTACAATACATTGGCTATATGTGCTTAGGCTACAGATTAAAACAGCTGTACAGAATTCTTAAGGTTAATTAGTTTAATGTTTTGCAGTAGTATCTGTGGAGCTTCCATTTGAATTTGCATATGAGTAATTGATGGTCCGTTCCACAGTCTGCCCGGCCTTGTTTTCACTGATGATATGGAGCTTTTCCATCTTCTCTTTCCACAGATGTAGTCAATTTGATTTCTATGTGTTCCATCTGGCAAGGTCCGTGTGTATAGTTGTCCCTTATGCTGTCTAAAGAAGGTATTTGAAATAAATCATTGGGTTTGCAAAATCCTATCATGCATTCTCCAGCATCATTTCTATCACCAAGGCCATATTTTCCAATTACTAATCCTTCCTCTTTGCTCCCAACCTTTGCATTCCAATCACCAGTAATGATCAATACATCTTGATTGCATGCTTGATCAATTTCAGATTGAAGAAGTTGGT
>NW_006408937.1:1425811-1427409 GCF_000296735.1 Chrysochloris asiatica | reverse complement strand
TTCCATGTTCTGATTTTCAATGAATGTTTACAGCTGTTTCTCTTCATTTTGAGTTTTGCCCCATCAGAAAATGAAGGTCCTGCAGGCTATTCGTGCATGAGTTTTACTCCATTTGCATTATCACGGTCAACCCTAACCCTAACTCTAACCCTAAATCTAAGTCCTAAACCCTAACCCGCACCTGAAGCCGAACCCGAACCCTAACCAGAACCCTAACCCTATCCAGAACCCTAACCCTAACCAGAACCCTAAATCCTAACCCAAACCCCAAACCCTAACCCCAAACCCCAAACCCTAACCCTGAACCCTATACCCTAATCCCTAAACCCCTAAACCCTAAAGCCCTAAACTCTAACCCCTAAACCCTAACCCATAACCCCTGAACCCTAACCCCTATAAATGCCTACATCACTCTCAATGGAAAGAAACTAAAAGCCTTCCCCCTGCAAACAGGAACCAGACAAGGATGCCCTTTATCGCCACTCCTTTTCAATATTGTGCTGGAAATTTTAGCCAGAGCTATACGGCATGATAGAGAAATTAAAGGCATCCAAATTGGCAACGAGGAAGTAAAACTCTCCTTATTTGCAGACGATATGATCCTATACATAGAAAACCCCAAAGACTCAGTAAAAAAAACTACTAGACCTCAACAAAAGATTTAGCAAAGTGGCAGGGTATAAGAGCAACATACAAAAATCAGTTGGATTTCTCTATAGCAACAACAATAGCGATGAAAAGGACATTAGGAAAGCAATACCATTTACAATAGCCACACAAAGGATGAATTATTTAGGAATAAACATAACAAGAGAAACAAAGAACATTACAAAACACTACTACAAAAAAACAAAAGAGACCTACAGAAGTGAAAGAACATACCATGTTCCTGGATAGGAAGACACAACATCATGAAAATGTCAATACTCCCCAGAGCAATTTACACATACAATGCAATCCCAATCCAGATTCCAACAACATTCTTCAAAGAGATGGAAATGATAATTACTAAATTTATATGGAAAGGAAAGGGACCCAGGATAAGCAAAGCATTGCTTAAAAGGAAGAACAAGGTTGAAGGTCTCTCACTCCCCGATTTCAAACTTTACTACATGGCTACAGTGGTCAAAACAGCCTGGTATCAGTACAATGAAAGATACATTGATCAATGGAACAGAATCGAGAATCCAGAAAGTAACCTAGCCACATACAGCCAAATGATTTCAACAAAGTGCCTAGGCACATTGCATGGGGAAGAGACGGTCTCTTTAACAAATGGTGCTAGCAGAACTGGAAAGCGATATGTAAAAGACTGGATCAAGACGTTTGCCTCATGCCCTATACAAAAACACACTCAGCATGGAGTAAAGATCTAAAGTGAATCCCAAAATTATTAAGGTCATCAATGAAAAAATAGGGACAAATGTGAGGGTGCTAATTCAGGGCATATACAGACTACCACACATTTTGAAAAGTACACAAGCAAAAATAGACAAAATAGATGAGTGGGACATACTAAAATTAAAAACTTAAGTGCATCAAAAGACTTCACCAAAAGACTAAGAAGGGAAGCCACACATTGGGAAAAAATCTTTTAC
>NW_006408937.1:1404302-1416033 GCF_000296735.1 Chrysochloris asiatica | reverse complement strand
TGGAGTGTGTTTAGAGTGTGATGGGAGTGTGTTGGGGGTGTAGTTGGGTTGTGTATTTTTCTTCCAGAATGTTACTGAGATATTTCTGTGAACCCTGGTCTGATAGTGTAGGATAAGCACTAGACAGGTAAACAGACATAAATTCAACAGTTCAAACACACCACCTACTCTCAGAAACCATATACAGGGTGAACTATGAGTTGGAACTGACTCGACAGCATACAACAATAACAACACAGGAATGTTGTTGTTGTTGTTCTGTGCCGTGGAGTCAGTTCCTACTCATAGCGACCCTGCACAGGGTTTCCGAGGCTGTAAATCTTTACGGGAGCAGAAAGCCTCATCTTTCTCCCATGGAGCAGCTCATAGTTTCAAACTGCTGACCTTGCGGTTTGCAGCCTGATTCATAACCACTACGCTACCAGAACTCCTTCTGGAGAGACGAAGTTGATCTTGGCAGGGACTTACAAAGTGGGATAGTGCTTGGGGATTTCCTTTCTCTCTTTGGGACATAAGTTAGATAAATTCAAGGCATTTCCACACAAATTAACAACACTTAGCAAATTGTCATCTTGATAATAACAAGGAGCTCTGGTGGCATAGTGTTACGAGTCAGGCTGCTAACCTCAAGGTCAGCAGTTCGAAACTACCAGCCGTTCCACAGGAGAAAGATGAGGCTTTCTGCTGTTGTAGAGATTTACAGCCTCAGAAACCCTATGCTGGGTCCACTAAGAGTCAGAATCAACTCCACGGTACTTCATGGTACACCACCACCACCAAACATATGAAGAAATGCACTAGGATGTAATCTGAAAATACTGTTGTCAATAGGCTGCCAATTTCTAGGCAATTTATGAGAGTGGAAGGATCATTTAGACCAAATGGTACAGTTAATAAAACTCACCAAGGAAAATTCCTGAAAAAAAAAATTACGCTGTACACTTACCCCTTGCTTATAAGACTTCAAACAATGATAGAAAGAAATTTACTAACGAACCAATGATAAAAGGTAAAATATTCATGAGGTATCTTGCTTTACAACAAAGAAACATTTAAAAAATGGCAATAAGTGGCAAAAATTATGTTACATAAATTTAAAACTTTAACAAGACACAAGAATAGACATTCTTAATTTGAAAAAATAAAACATATGGAGAAGATTTGAGATGCTTGATGAAAGTATCAACTATTATGAGAAAGAGGCATGCCACAAACCAAAAGGGATATTCTAGACATTCCTATTTCACCTTAAGATGGAAATATGTGAAATTAAACTAGGTACCTTCATATTTTCAGTTTTTTAATGAGAATATTTTCAGTTAGAGTTAGGACCCCTGGTAGCTTAGTGGGTTACAAACTGGATTGGGAACCATTCCAAACCACCAGCTGCTGTGTGGAGAACAATGAGGCTCTCTGCTCCTGTGAAGATGTGGACTTCTGGTATGGTGCTGTATGATCAAACCCATCAGATGCTCCTCGGAAACCTCTAGGAGCCAGAATAAACTCAATGGCGCTTAACAACAGCATTTTCAATTAATGTATCAGATTTACAAAAGCAACCACTATCTTGGCTTTTGTTGTCAATTATTCTGACAATTTAAGTTCTATAACTATTTCATCACAAATGGTTTTAAGCAGCATGCAATTGTGGGTATTAAAAACACACTATAGTGATCATTCTTAATCAACCATCAAACCTTTGAAAGTAGTATTACCACTAGTACAGTGGGGACTTTCACAAGGCGTTGTCAGATAGATAGATAGATAGATAGATAGATAGATAGATAGATAGATAGATAGATAGATAGACAGATGGGGGACATTGTGGGTTAATGCATCAGACTGCAAAGCCATTTGAACTGCCAAGTCAGTGGTTCAAGCTCACCAGCTGCTCCTCGGAAACCCTATACTGGGTTGCTGTGGGTCGGAATCGACTCGACGGCACTTAACAACAACTTGCTTGCTTATTTATAGCAAGTATGTCTCATGTGAAAACGAGATCAGCATGAAACATAAAACACTCAAGAAATGGCTTCCTTTAAAGCCAGAAATGTAAAACTAACAATGCGTTCCAGTTTTGGAATTTGCTGCTGTTGCTGAGCGCTGTCGAATCGAGTTTTTAAATAAAACTTAATAATTTAAAATAACATGATTTCCAGTCTGGGAAACGCACGGTTCTGTGCTCACTGTTGGAGACAGCAGACGGGCGGTAAGGTGGGAGCTTGATCCTCACTGCAGCGGATTCGGGGATCCCGGGAAAGAAAAACTGGTCTCGCCACGGGAGCGACGCCCAGGTGGGTCCGCACCCAACGCCAGGCAGTTCCCACAGGGCCGGGTCCGGAGGACAGAACGGGGTGGTTCGAGCGCCCTCTCGCGGCCATGGGCCAAATCGCGGATATTCGGATACTCAACCAAGGATTTGGAAGTGGAAATTGCAGTTGGGCGCATGATATCTTGCCATGATGGGAATGGTGGAGACAAGAAGCAAGCCACCAGGTGGGACCAGGCAGTCCCTGAGATTGGAGAAGGCTGGGCATCCTCTGACCTGGATTCAGATCTTATGGTTCCACACACCCGCCTCTCCATCAGGACCAGATTAATCACTGGCAGAATGGTTACGAATCGGGCTGCGAACCTTAAGGACAGCGGTTCGAAACTACCAGCCGCTCCGCGGGAGAAAGATGAGGCTTTCTACTCCCGTAAGGATTTACACCCTCGGAAACCCTGTACGGGGTCGTTATGGGTCGGAACCAACTCGACGGCACTTAACAACAACAACAACAACAACGCTACATATAGAGTAGGGCCTTAGAATGTCCCATAGGGCTCGGTCCCTTGCACTTACCTACCATCTCTTTATCTTATTAAGTAACCTTAGTTACTGGAAAACACAGTTCCCCCAACAACTGGCATCTAGCCTTGTTTCCGTATAATGTCAATACCTCTCTTCTCTCTGTTGTTGTTGTTAAGTACCGTAGAGTCGGTTCCGACTCATACTGACCCTGCACAGGGTTTCCAAGACTGCAAATCTTTATGAGAGCAGAAAGCCTTGTCTTTCTCCCGCGGAACAGCTGGTAGTTTCGAACTGCCGACCTTGAGGTTAGCAGCCCCATTCATAACCACTGTGCTACCAAAGTACTCACCATTTCCTGGCTTTAGATTCCTAAGTCTAAAACAATGTGTTCTCTGTGCCCAAGAAGCAAGGTAATGAAGCAGTTTAGAGCCAGATGAATGACGTTTACACCACACAGCCAGTCAGAGCAGTTGAAATCCTTATTTGAGATTGCATGGATGTCAGGTTATTTGCTCTCAGTCTCCAGCTCTCTAGACTGGATTATCTCTCCCTGTGCTACACCAGGGACCTGAAATAGATGAAAGGGAGAGTGATGAGTAAGGAGTGACATGTTCTTGGCCTTCAACTCTTTCCTGACAGGGCTACTCCCCAAATCCCCAGGCTCGCGGCCATACTCCAATCTAAGATACTAACATTTAAGGCAGATCCTGCTCCAGCCTTCCAGAGCACACACTTCTACTCTTCATGCAACTCCACAGATCTCTTTTTTAGCAAGAGTGTTACAGAGGGAGGGGATTCCTCACCCCAATGAATGAGAGGAATCCAGGTCTATTCAGGATGGAAACCATGTACTTGGATTCCTTTAGGGAGTTAGGGCTCCAAGGCTTAGTTTGAGGTTCACCTATTACATATAAGACTGACCTTTATAGAACTCCCTACAAGCTTTTATTTGGTATCAACCTGGTAAATTTTCAAGAAGAATATATTTTTAAATTCCAAGCTAAGAAATGCATCACGTGCCACTGGCTTCTAATAATGTGCAGTTGTACCTTTCAGTTAGAGAACAATATGTGATTAGTATTTTCCCTTTTGATTTTTCAACTAACAATTCTTTCTTCCTTTGACAGTTTTTAGTTTTTTTGCTTTTTTTTTTTTTTTTTTAGGGGGGCAAGGGTTGCTGGGTTTTTGTTTTACTTCCCTGGCCATGACATTGCCTTCCCTTTGCTTACCAGAATCTGGCAGACTTTCTGAACGCACTCGCTTTCAACCTTATTAACAATTGATTAACCAGTATATTAAAAAATCATGAGTTTCCCTTTAAGGAGCAGTCTCCTGTGTGAGTTCCTGTTTCCTTCCTCCCCACTAGGCAGCTGACTCCTATAGTCATTTAGTTTGAGGTCTCGGTGTAATTGTTTTTTTCTATGTTCTCTGTCTTGCATGGTCTATAGACCAGAAGCTACCCTTTAAGCATTATCTTTGCATTTATTAGTTTCCCTATTACCATTCTCTAGTTTATATTCACATCCTATTTCTACAATAGCTGTCTTCAATGTAAACTATAAGCTTGTGAAATACAGAGAATCTCAAGCCCCACCTAGATAATCAAAATCTGCATTATCACCAAATCCCTAGGATGTCTACAGCCGAGCCGTCACTGCGGTAGAGCCTGGGATTGAAGGAAGAAACATTCTATGAAGGATGCACTGTTCCAGTCTGCACACCAGTCCAGCCCAGCCCATGACTCTGATATATTGACTGGCTTAGGTGGTCCAATCTGGTCCTGCTCACCTCTCCCAGTCTCCAGTACATGCTGAGCTTATCATTAAAGGCATATGTAACCCATACACTAAGGCCACAGTACACTGTTGTGTGCAGAGACACACCCCTTGTATGTGGAGCCCATGCACAAAGGTGGGTTACCAGTGAAATTCTTTGCAGAGGTAAACATAAATGCAGGAAGTCTGAGAGTAAAAATCCCTAGAGGGGTCTGGGACAAAACAGCGCCATCCCATAACTGGAACACAAGCCCTGAATGCAGCTTCCAACATGTCCTCCATAGCTCGTGAGTGTGAAGGGGCTCGATATTTCAGACTTTCTGAACGCCTGGGAGATGCCCTCTGCAGCCCAGTAATGGTGCCTGGGAAGCATTCAGAAAGCGAGGCCACATCAGTCACTCCCCCTCCTGGACTGGATCCTGGGTTCCAAGTCTAGAAGAGAGACTGACGGATGGCAGACAGCACATACTAGGGGTAGCAGCAGATTGGCTTGGGCTTTGAGATGCCCCTTTCATGGCCACCCTCTTAAAGGAGGAAAAGAATACACCAGTGTCCAGGCTGGAAGCTATGCATCATACATCATGGTCTAGTGGAGCTTGGAGAATGGGAGGCATATAAAATAACTGTGCTGGGGAAAGGCTGTGCTGGAAGACAGTAGGGAATCAGCATGCATACATAAAAGGCTGCTTGGAGAGACTGACAGAACGGAAGTGTCCCAGTTGGAGTGGTGTGTCCCTGGAAAGGTGCTACTGTCCTTCCAAAGAATTGAGAAGACACAACACACTTATCCCACACAAAAAAGGTTAGGAAGGCAAGAGGCTCAGACAGAAGGAAGACTGGTAGGATTTATTAAGCATACACACTCTTATTGTTGTTGTTGTTAAGTGCCGTCGAGTCGGTTCCGACCCATAGCGACCCTGTACAGGGTCCCCGAGGGTGTAAAGCTTTACGGGAGTAGAAAGCCTCATCTTTCTCCCGCGGAGCAGCTGGTAGTTTCGAACCGCTGACCTTAAGGTTCGCAGCCCGATTCGTAGCCACTACACTACCAGAGCTCCTTATAGAGGGAAATAAGCACGTGCTTCTATCTCGAGATTGAGGAAGAGCCCCAAATATAATTTGACTTTTCCTTTAGATATTCCTTTGCCAGGGCCGTGGGTTATATTCTGGGTTCGTGTCCTAGTAGCTAATACGCAGAATCTATCTAGATACGCTGACTTTGAGTTTTGTTCCCGTTTACCAGCTCCTTTTTTTTTTTTTTTTTACCTCCTCCTTCTTGTTAGGTGCCGTGAAGTCGGTTCCGACCCATAGCGACCCTGCATAGCGTTTCCGAGGTTGTAAATCTTTATGGGAGGAGCACAAAGTCTCATCTTTCCTCCGTGGAACCGCTGGTAGTTTCGAACTGCTGACCTTGAGATCAGCAGCCCGACCCCTAACCACTGCGCCACCAGAGCTATGCCCTATGAGGGTCTCCTTATTGCTGACGCTAGTCTAATGGTCTGCTGAGATCCAGAGAATCTGTGTAAATATGTAACAGCTTCCCTTCTTACTCACCCCTCTCCTCAGGACTTCCTCATTGCTGATGTTCGTTTGTTTCTGCTGACACAGACTATGAAGAGACCGACTCGAGACCCCCTAACTGTCCCTATTCTAACGGCCTGACAGGCGTGTGTGAGGGCCCACCATAAAATAATCTGTTAAGACCAGGCGACTAGAACCGCGTACAGCGACGACGCCGGGACCGTGCGGGTGGGACAGGGAGCCGGCACTTTTAACATTCGCAGGGACCTTCGGGCCCAGGAAAGGAAGACTGGCCTTGGAGTGGACGCCAAGTGCGGGTTTACGACAGAAACCACACTCGCTCAGCTTCCAGGCAAGATCGCTGTGAGCACGCCTCCGTACAGGCGACATGAAATGACGTCAGTGGACGACGCTTTGCGGGGCGGGGCTTCTGGGGGCGGACTGTGCCGCGAGGGCAGAGGCGGGGTTTTGCATTCTGTAAGGCAGGCGGGGCATTAGGCTCCCTCCTCCTCCTCCTCCTCCTCCTCCTCCCCCTCCTCCCCCTCCCCTCCATTCGTCCTGGGCTTTTCCCTTTTGATGCATTTGTTTTGGTGTCTAGAGCACCAAGAGATGCTTCATGGCTATTTTAAGTTCACAGTTGAAACAATTTAAATAAAAGAGGAGCGTTGTCTAGGTCACATATTCTGAAAGCTGAGATGTTTTCCTCCTAAGAAATGGAAAACGGATTAAATCAGGATTCATTTTACAAGCAAGTGGAGAATACAGAGCTCTGGTGGCTCTATGGGTTAGACATTGAGCTGCTAACAGAAAGGTTGACAGTTCAAACCCACCAGCCCCTCAGGGGGAGAAAGGTGAGGTTGTTTGTCCCAGTAAATAGGAAGTCTCAGAAACCCTACATAGGGTTCCTATGAGTCAGAATCTGCTCCCCGGCAGTGGCTGGTGTAGACTAGCCACACTCTTGGTTGTTTCCCATTCCCTTGTAAATCACTATTTCTTTGCCATCTCTATAACCCTTAAGAGGAAGGCAAGAGTCTTAGTGCTTATGAGGCTCATGAACCTTTGTTCCCCTCCCCCCCCCCCCAGATTCCTGTTTGTTTGCCTGGTGTGATAACTGTCCCCAGTCTACCCCAGATAATGGCCACCTCTGAGGGTATTAAGACTTCTTTTACCAAAAAATATGGGGAGACAGCTTTCATTGCACCACAATATGAAATGATTCCACTTGAATGGGTGTGTAGAAGAATAGCAACTGGTTCTTTTCTCAAAAGAAACCCTGGCGTCCAGGAAGCATGTTAAGTTTTATCCACCTGCAGTGGAAATGTTTTTCAAGGATGATGCTATTAATGATCCACAGTGGTCTGAGGAGCAACTTGTTGCTCTGAATTTTTGCTTTGCTGGACTTGTTATAAGCCAAACTACAGTGGATATTAGGAATAATACCACAAAGGCTATTTTGTAAATACTGGAAAAATCCTGAATGTTCCAGAACTGTACATTGGTTGCTATGAAGATTGAATTTGGTGTTGATATAATCACCAAGGAAATTGTTCTCACTGAAGTTATTGATAAGGATTCCTGGAGATTCTGGCCATCAGCAGATCGAAACCAACAGGAAGACAAGCAGTCATACTGTGACTTCAAAGAAGTTACTCGTGAAGGGCTTAAAATGGTAAAGAAAAATTTTGAGTGGGTTGCAGAAAATGTAGAGTTGCTTCTGAAATCAGAAAACCAATGCAGGCTTGATAGGCTCAACCTCTGATCTCTGTTATTGTGAAAAAATCAAGAAGGCTTATGGAAATTCTGGCATTCCATGTGAACTTTGGTTAACTTCTACCCATAAAGGACCACATTAAACTAAAGCCAAATATTACAACAAAATGTGCAAAGATCTGGAATTAGAAAACCAAAAAGGAAGAACACGTTTAGCATTTCTCAAGCTGGGGGAACTGACGAAAAAATTCAAGCCTCGACTTTCATTATTGAAAGATTCTCTGGGCAAATTATTGAATGATACAGAAAGCATCAAGAGAAGGTTGAGGGAATACACACAGTCACTGTACCAAAAGGAAATGATTAATGTTCAACCGTTTCAAGACGTAGCATATGATCTAGAGCCAATGATACTGAAGGAGGAAGTCCAAGGTGCTTTGAAGGAATTGGCAAAGAAAAAGGCACCAGAAATTGAATAAAAATTGGAATCTTTCAAGAAAGTGAGGCGGCACAGGAGGCACTCATTCATCTCTGCCAAGAAATTTGGAAGACAACTATCTGGCCGACTGATTGGAAGGGATCCGTATACTGCCTGGTCCTGCTCCATTCACACAATTGCTGTTAGATATAAGTCCATTGCCGTTACCACTGTGTCAATCAATCTTGTTGGGAGTCTTCTTTTTTACCACTGACTCTTCACTTTACAAGCAGGATATCCTGCTCTAGGGACTGCTTCCTCCTGATAACATGTCCAAAGTATGATAGATGAAGTCTTGTCATCCTGGCTTCTAAGGAGCATTCTGGATGTACTTCTTCCAATTAATATTTGTTTGTTGTTCTGGCAGTCCATGGTACTTTTAATATTCTTCTCCAACACCATAACTCAAATGCAATAACTTCTCTACAGTCTTCCATATTCATTATCCAACTTTCATATGCATATGAGACGATTCACAATACCATGGCTTGGATCAGGTGCACCTTAATTCTCAAACTGGCATCTTTGCCCTTGAACACTTTAAAGAAGACTTGTAAAGCAAATTTACCTAATGCAATATGCAATTTGATTTCTTGTATGCTACTTCCATGAGTATTGATAGTGGATCCAGTACTTCATGAAAGACAACTTCATTCTTTTCTTCATTTATCACGAAGTTATTTGTTGGCCTAGTTGTGAAGAGTTTTGTTTTCTTTACATTGAAGTGCAACCTATACTACAGACTGTGGTATTTGATCTTCATCAGTAAGTATCTTAAGTCCTCTTCACTTTCAGAAAGCAAGGTTATATCATTTGTATATCGTGGATTGTTAATGAGTCTTGTTCCAATACTGATGCCACATTCTTATTCATATAATCCAGCTTCTCAGATTACTTGCTCAGCATACAGATTGAATAAATATGGTGAAATAATAAAGCCCTGATGCACACCTTTCCTGATTTTAGACTATTCTGTATCTCCTTGTTATGTTCTATTACTGATTATTGGCCTAGGTACAGGTTTCTCATGAGCACAATTAGGTGTTCTGGAATACTCATCATATGCAGTGTTATCCATAGCCTGTCATGATCCACACAGTCGAAAGTCTTTAAACATCTTTCTGCTGTTCTCTGGTTTGGGCCAAGATCTATCTGATGTCAGCAATGATATCCCTTGTTCCATGTCCTCATCTGAATTTGGCTTGAACCTCTGGCAATTCCCGGTTGATGTACTGTTGTAGCCCTTGTTGAATTATCTTCAGCAAAATATCTTTATCCTATACCTCCCCAAATTCCTCCAAATTAGAGTGAATACAGCAGATTTGTCAATCATCTCTCAGTGTATCATATTGTGATATCTTCTGTGTTGCTGTGATGCTGGAAGCTATGACACTGGCATTTTAAATACCATCCAGGTCACCCATGGTGGACAAGTTTCAGCAGAGCTTCAAGACTAAGACACAGAAGGAAAAAGGATTGCTGGACGACTTCTGAATGTATAGATAATGCAAACCTTACGAAGAGCAGCAGAACATCATCTAATATACTTCAAAAAGATGAACCCCTTTTGTTGGAAGGAACTCAAAATAAAACTGGAGAAGGGCTGCCACCTTAAAGGAGAGTGGACTTTAATGACATGGATGGTGTAAATCTTTTGGGATCTTCATTTGTTGATGGGGCACAAAACAAAATAAGAAGAAACAACTGAAAGCATTTGTTAATAATCAGAACGTGGAATGTACAAAGTATGAATCTAGAAAAAATGGAAGTCATAAAAAATGAAATGGAATGAATAAAGATCAATATCCTAGGAAATAGTGACTGAAATGGACAGGTATTGACCATTTTGGATTGATATGGTTTTATGGTGCCTTGAATTTGCTTAATATGGCTTTTCTATCCAAAGTCTTCTTAATTACCACCAAGAGATTGGGTTGTTGTTATTAAGTGCCGTCAAGTCAGTTCTGACCCCATAGCGACCCTGTATAGGGTTTCCAAGGAGCCACTGGTGAGCTTGACCTTGCAGTTCAAACAACTTTTCAGTCTGACACATTAACTGGGACCATGCAAATAAGGTATACAGGACTCTAAGGCTGGAATCAGTTAGTTTTGCCCTCCTGCTAGGTTTAAAAGGAGTAGTCTCGGAAGTAGGAATGGAAGATCCCAGGACCATCAAGAAGAAAGAGTATGAGTGGAGCATGAGACATCAAGAAGCAACAGAAAGCTGTGACAAGAAGAAGAAATGGCAAGAGGTGACAGCAGAGGTGTGGAGAGGCAAAGAAGCTTTGGGCTTTAGGCCCATGGACTGAGTAAAGCTGAGTGTCTACAGGCAGGAGACTGACTTGCAGAATGTGCCATTTGGGCATTCGTTGTTGTTGTTGTTGTTAGGTGCCATAGAGTTGGTACCAACTCATAGCAACCTTATGCACAGCAGAATGAAACTCTGCCCTGGGCCAACCTCACTAGTGTTGCCACGCTTGAGTCCATCAATGCTGCCACTTGATTCATAGACTGGCTAAAAGAGCTTTGTATCACTTGCCCAAGCAAGGCAGAGGCCAAGGGGCCACAGGGATGATAGGTTGAAGACAAGAGTGAGATGTGCCTGCAGTATGGCAGACAAGAGGTGTTCCTGACTGCTGCATCCTGAGTTGGTTTTGATCCTGAATTGTACCCTGTTCACTTCCCTAATAAATCCCACAATCATGGGTATTGCTGTGACTTCTTTGTGGCTATTGCAGTGGATTATTGAACCCAGATGTGAAACAGAGAGTGTTGTAGGAGGAATGATTGGTGTCAGAATAGAATAAAGAAGGTTGTAGGATGGAAGCCTATCTGACTTCTGCTTCATAGGACTCAGCCTTCGGCTGATTTTGAGTTTAATTCTCTTTCCTCCTTTTGAAGTCAGGGCATGTTAGACAAGGCTTCCATGTGGTTTTTGTAGTTGGTGTCAGAAGTGGGATTCATTGCAATGACTCCAGACTTATGGAAGCATGAGATTCTGTAAGAGGATGAACCAAGCAGCATGGGAAGTGAAATTTTTGCAGATGCTAATAAACTGGTTAAACTAGATGGCTGATGGGGAGCCAGGGCCTACTATATCCACGCTACCAGAGACCCATTCTATATGCATATGAATGGGATTAGTCTAAGGTTGGAATATAAAAGATTGAACTTGAGTGTTTTTAAAAGTTGTATGTGCTTGACTGCCTCCAGCAGTGAGGATGATGACACTGTAGGTAGGTAATAACACTCAAGGTAGCATACAATGGGAGAGGAGTCCTAGGAGAAGTCTGTTTATTATTGTGACTTTAGAGACTGAAGGAAAGCAGGAAAGTGAAATCAAAAGAAAAAGTAAATATGAGGAGAGATCTCTTGTTGTGTTCATACTTTGTCTATATAATTGTAATATTTGTATGGCCTTTGAATGTTGGAAGTATCTTTCTTTTTTTTTTTTTT
>NW_006408937.1:1403061-1403542 GCF_000296735.1 Chrysochloris asiatica | reverse complement strand
TCTGATTATCAAGCCATCGATGCTAGGTCAAATGGGTACTATCTGCAAGTTTGGGTGTTCTTGTGCGTCTCCTTTCACTTCATATCAGCTGGATGCTTCACTCCCAGCTCTAGCCCTCTGTGGCTATGTCCTTGTCCATGGGCTCAGGTGGCCCCAGGTCTCACCACACTTTGGACCAACCTGCCCTTCTTCTTCTCGCTCTCATCTCCAGGTCAACGGAAGTCTGTGGAATGTGGTTGAGCTCACCCCATTTCTTCATTGCTGTCTTTCTCCCTCTTCCAATCACCAATAGACCAATGTGGTCATCAGCAAGCTTACATGCCTACTCATGTGTTTTCTTTGAGTTTCAGTCTTAGAGGGGGGTTTCTCCTGAAGGGACTTGATTACTTGATGGCTTCCCAACGAGCAAGTAAAATTTTTGCTAAAAATAATTCAAAAGTGGCTGCAGCAGTACATTGACAGGGAGTTTCCAGAAGTTCAG
>NW_006408937.1:1399181-1402125 GCF_000296735.1 Chrysochloris asiatica | reverse complement strand
AATGGCAGCAATTAATCCATACCTATCAATAATTACACTGAATGTAAATGGATTAAATGGACCCGTTAACAGATGAAGGGTGGCAGAATGGATAGGAAAAGAAGATCCCTCAATATGCTGTCTGCAAGAGACACATCTTACACACAGAGACAAAAACAGATTAAAAGTCAAAGGACGGAAAAAAATATACCAAGCTAATTGCAATAAAAATTGAACAGGAGTGGCAGTACTAATCTCTGATAAAACAAAACTTTAAGGCAAAATCCAGCATAATAGATAAAGATGGACATTATCTTATGATTAAAGGGACAATTGAACAAGATGAAATAACCATAATAAATATCTATGCTCCTAATGAAATAACTCCAAAATATACAAAGCAAACTCTAATATAATTGAAGAAATAGACAAAACTACAATAGTAGTGGGTGATTTTAATACACTGCTTTAAAAAATGGATAGAACAACCAGAAAGAAACTTGACAAAGACACAGAGGAACTAAACCACACAATCAGCCAACTGGACAACATAGATGTGTACAGAGTATTCAACCCAACAACAGCATAATACACATTTCCCCCCAATGTACATGGAACATTCTCCAGAATAGACCATGTGTTAGGCCACAGAACAAACGGCCATAAATTTACAAATATCAAAATACTATAAAGCATCTTCTCAGACCACAATGCTATAAAATTAGAAATCAATAATAGAATGACCAAGGGAATAAAGTCAAATACATGGAAACTGAATAATACCCTGTTGAAAAGCAACAGAGTATTGAAAGTACCATGGACTGCCAAATGAACAAAAAAGTCTGTGTTAGAAGAAATATAGCCAGAATGCTCCTTAGAATCCAGGATGGCCAGACTTCATCTCTCATTATTTGGACATATTATCAGCAGTGATCAGTCTCTGGAGAAGGACATAGTACCTTGTAAAGTGGAGGGTCAGCGAAGAAGTGGAAGACGCCCAGCAAAATGAGTTGATACAGTGGCAGCAGCAATGGACTCAAGTTTAGCAATGGTTTTAGGATTGGTGCAGGTCTTAATTTTGAAGCTCTTCTGAAACCTGTCCACCATGGGTGACCCTGCTGGTATTGAAAATACTGGAGGCATAATTTTCAGAATCACAGCAGCACGCAAGCCAACACAGTGCGGTGAACTGACAGATGAGTGGTTGATGATATATAATCTTATTATATTGTGCTGTCTTAGTGAAAGGATTAGTCTGATGCTCCATTAGAAATTCATTTAAAATATGTATTGAAGTAATAATTTCGTTTTGCATAATGGGAAGGCACAGTGTTATTCCATAAAGGGGCTAATATGTGTTCTGGCTTACACGGAAATCAATGAGGTTTTTTTATTTGATCAAGCAAACAAAGATAAAAGATTTCACATCAAAGGGAAGTATAGGGAAAGGAAGGAAAATTTACTAGTAGTTGTCAAACTAGACTTTCTTTGTATTAATTATTTCCTTAACTCCTCATGCAACTTGACAAAGGCAATATTTCTAAAGCAAACGGTGTAAACATTTTAATGTAAGAGCTTCATGATTGATTGTAATTCAGATCAATTCTGGGTGAAGTCCTTGAACTGTAAAAAGCAATCATTTGGTTAAGAAGGAGTGAAGGCTAAATCAACTCTTAACTGAAGCTTTTGAAATGTAAAAAGTGCTTTTCTAGCTGAAAGGAAGTGTGAAGAGCTCAGGCACTGCACTGGATAAAGAGAGGTTAAGAAAGCAAGTTTAATTTCACAAGTTAAAGCCTAAATCTCTGCATTCATTGTGTTAGAATCAAGACTTCTACAGCTGTAATCTGCTTTTCTGTCTAGTTACAAATTTGCAAAGAAAACAAGGAAATACTATTAAAAAATTCAACAAGTAAAAGTGTAATTTGGAGTAAGGATGAAGAACAATGGTTTTGATGTATATTTGTATGTATCTGCATTGGCTATAAAGTTATTTGTAGTTTCTAACATCATCTAACATTATCAATTCTATTTCCTAACTTCTGTTGTAGGGGAAAATGAGACCCATTTTCAAATATATAAATATTATGTTGTTAAGTGTGGCAGAGTTGGTTCTGACTCATAGAGTCCCCGTATAGGGTTTCTGATGAGCAACTAATAGGTTTGAACAGCTGACCTTGGGGTTCCCAGCCCCAGTACTGGGAACCCTAGAGCACCACACCAGGAATCCATAAACATTATAAAAACTCTTTATTGAGTCTTGTTTTTAAGTGTTGTCAGTTAGTTCTGACTCATATGGACCCCATATAGGGTTTCCAAATAGCAGCTGGTGGGTTTGAACAAATGGCCTTGTGGTTAGCAGTCCAGTGCTTATCCTAAAGCACTACACTGAGACTCCTATTAAGTCATAAATAGGAGTAAAAATAAAACACACACACAAATAGGTGAGAGAAATCATCAACATGACACCATGGTGAAAATCCTAAATTCTATCTCCATGTTGTGACCTTATATAGAGCAAAAAGATAAAGGAATCTCCTCCCACAGCCATGATTGAATGAAACAATCTGTCATATATGAATACTATGCCTGGCCTATGGATGAAGGGAGGGGACTGTTGAAAATAGGAAAGCTTAAAGATTGCCTTTGAGGCTCTCGGGATATGATATCACAACCAAGTGACCCTTGTAGCCATTAAGGGACCATGCACAGGAAAGCCATGAGGGTGTTTCTGTTCTTCCTGTGTTGGCTGGAGGAAGTGGCCCAAAATCCACATTCAAACACACTCTGGTTTTTTGTGGGTTTTTTTAATGTTTTATTGTGAGTTATATGATAGTTTACATGGGAGAACATTAGTTTTACATTCATTCTATCATATATTGTTTCATTGCCATGGTTACAATCCCCTCCATGCATCATCAACCAACCAAAGGGTATATACACTGCAAGCCTGCCCCCTACACTAACC
>NW_006408937.1:1394730-1398926 GCF_000296735.1 Chrysochloris asiatica | reverse complement strand
TACATTTCCAACCCTCACAATCAGTCCTGATAACAATTATTCACTATTGTATCACAGGAGACCCATCTGCATTTCATTTCATCAGCTCCACCTAGACAGATTGGATAGTACTCACTGGAGATTCTGCCTTCCTCCATGTCCCCTAGCTCTAGGTTTCCTCTTGAAAGCTTGTAAGCCAGTCACTTCTTGCCTTTGTAGCCACCCCCCTCCCCATTTTGGGTAGCCAATGTTCAAGTTGCCCATCCCTGTCTACTCTGTGTGTGGAGGGAGTGGGAATGATTCTTGCTGTAAGGATTTTTTCCCTCTTTTGAGTTACTGCATCCATAGGTGTAGATCAAGTTCATCAAATTATATCAGATTACTCTTTTTTTCCTCTTCTTTCTTCTTCTGGTTGAGCTCTGATCCTCCAGTCATTGAAGTCAGGTCAAGTGTGGGTATTATCTGCAAGTGTGGGTGTTCTTGTGCATATGCCCTCTCTTTTTATCAGCTGCACGCTTCACTCTCCACCTTGTAGGGCTTAGCTCACCACTTCATTACTGTTTTCCCCTCACTTCCCCTTATCGGTGACAAGCGTGGTCACCAATCAAAGCGTGTATTCCCATTGAGTCTTATTCTTGGAAGGGGGTTTGCATTGAGGGGACCTGACCACTTGCCTTGATGTTTCCTGGGCAAGCAACCTGTTTGTTCTTGTAGTAAGAGTCCGTCTGCCTCTATTGTTTTGTATTTTTCCTGTAGGTCTTTCTTTCAAGTAGGATCTTCTGTTCTTCTAGCCACTCCAGGCTGATCTGCTCGTCCTTTCAAGTGGAAATTTCCCATCTCTGGAGATCTGGATGTGGTTCAGGCTTCTAACTATAGTCTTACTATAGTCTGTTTTTGACTCCTGCAGTTTGGCCATTAGAGGTGCATGAGGTACTCAAGATAAAGTTGGCATCTGAAAACTTAAACCTAGAATCAAGATGGTACTAAGCTCTGCCTGGCTGGAGTTATTTGCAGACAAAATGTCTTCAGACTTCATGCTCTAAAGCACTTCCTTCAGACTAAAGTGACTTCTCCAGCACAGTTGGAAAAACATTTTTATCGAGCACTAAATGAATTTTTTACCCAGTTTAGAAATTCTGACTTTGGTCCTCTTGGTTCTTCAAACAGTACCACCACTTTGATGAAGAAAACAAAACACAACCAGGCCAAATATTTTTCTTTAGAAAAATGGAAATGACATTCTAAGTTTAATTTAAAATGGAGTCTTGATTTAGGCCTGAAGTTACCAAATCAGATATGGAGCATCGATTGAAGTTCAATTTTTTCTCATTTCAAGATTTAGTTTTAACAGCATTATTTGTTAGATTATCCTTTCTCCATTGAATTGCCTTGGATCCTTTGTGTGGAATTAATTGACCATACAAGGGAGCTTTAAAAATTTATGGAAAAATTCCATTATCTTTTAATTCCATTTTACCATGA
The DNA here is from genome assembly GCF_000296735.1 of Chrysochloris asiatica. NCBI lineage: Eukaryota > Metazoa > Chordata > Mammalia > Afrosoricida > Chrysochloridae > Chrysochloris > Chrysochloris asiatica. Next base: position 1,397,465 of record NW_006408937.1, on the reverse strand, counting down.
ATTTTTGAAGTCCTCTTGTGTATGTATAGGTCTTTTTCTGGTCCTTTTCTTCACTGATCTCAATTAACATTTAATGAAATGTAATATTTTGATCCATGAAAAGTCTAGTTTTTAATTTTACTCTTTAAATTTCCCCAAAACATGTTGCATACATAGTTTTTGTCTTAACATTAACAACAGTTTTGATAGATTTAACCATAAGTATTTTGTGAATTTTGAACTTTTAATTTTTAAGTGGTATTTTTCTTTCCACCACTCGTCTGTCAGTTTGCCATACTGTAGTGGCTTGTGTGTTGCTGTGATTCTGGAAGCTATGCCATGGGTATTTTAAATACCAGCGGGGTCACCCATGATGGACAGGTTTCAGCTGAGCTTCCAGAGGAAGATAACTAGGAAGAGAACTTCCAGAAGTTCAAGCTGGATTCAGAAGTGGACGTGGAACGAGAGATATCATTGTTGATGTCAGATGGATCTTCACTGAAAGCAGACAATACCAGAAAGATGTTTACCTGTGCTTTACTGACTATGAAAAGGCATTCAATTGTGTGGATCATGACAAGCTATGGACAACATTGCGAAGTATGAGTATTCTAGAACACTTAATTGTGCTTATGAAGAACCTGTACATAGACCAAAAGGCAATTAATTGTTCAAACAAAACAAGGGAACGATAAATGGTTTAAAATTAGGAAAAGTGTGTGCCAGGGTTGTATTCTTTCACCATATTTGTTCAGTCTGTATGCTGATCAAATAATCCAAGAAGCTGGACTATATGAAGAAAACCGTAGCATCAAGATTGAAGGAAGAGTCATTAACAACCTGTGATATGCAGAGGATACAACCTTGCTGACTGAAAGTGAGGAGGACTTAAAATAGTGAGTGTTGAAGATCAAAGACCACAGCCTTTGGTATGGATTGCATCTCAATGTAAATAAAACAAAAATCCTCACCACTGGACCATTAAACAACAGCCATATAAATGGAGAAAAGATTGAAGTTGTCAAAGACTTCATTTTGCTCAGCTCAACCATCAACACTCATAGAAGTAGCAGTCAAGAAATCAAGTGACATAATGCATTAGGCAAATCTACTGCACAAGACCTCTTTGAAGTGTTGAAGAGTGAAGATGTCAGTTTGAGGCCTTAGATGCGCCTGACCCAAGCTATGGTGTTTTCAATAGCCTCATATGCATGTGAAAATTGGACAGTGAATAAGGAAGACCGTAGAAGAATGGATGTATTTGAGTTACAGTGTTGGAGAAGAACATTAAAAGTACCATGGACTGACATCCAGAGGTGGGGCTTGATGGCGGATTGGGAAGAAGTGCAGTGAGGATCTCTTGCAGTGTCGGCAAGAACACAGAATACAAGATGTAGCAGGTTCAGGAGACGGTCCCAGAACTCTGAACCACATATAAAGGAATATTTCAAAAGTTTGAAGGCATACAGCCAGTGGAATTTATAGCAGAAGCAAAAAATATAGTGCTTTTGAATCTGCAGGGCTCAGCAGCTCCCAGAGCAGCAATCTTGGGCGAGACAGAGTCGGGGAAGGATCAGAGCCACAATAGACTGACACCTGACTGATCCTCGGAGATAAAGCTGTGGACATTCTTCATTCATTTTTTTTTTTTTTTTTTTTTAAATCTGTCCATTGGTTTCTCGCTGTCTGCGCACCTCCATTCTGGTGATGAGAGGTGTACCTAAGCAAGTGGACACCCTTCCCCCACCCCCGGAGGGTTCTGCTACACATGTACAAAGGTCTCCTTAAAATTTAAAGGAATAGTAGCCACTTAAAACCAAACAGCAGTGCAAAATGGCCACAGCTGGCCCTGAACTGTTTATCACTAGGAAAAAGGCCAGAACGGGGGTTGTGGAGTGGAAGATACACAGACTAACAAGGAAACAGGCTGAAAATTAAATCCTGAGTTACGTCATAATGACCAACAGTGGCATCTTGAAATTTCTCAGGGGGCCTGAAGGCAAGAAGCCGAGAGAGGGGCATTAAAGTCATACTCATATTTGGCTATAGAATTTTTTTTCTCTCTCTCTTCTCTCTTTTCTGTGATTATAGACTACAGTATCCAATTTTTTTGCTGTTGCTGTTTTGTTTTTTAGGTCCCTCTTTACCTTTAGGGGGCTCTTTCTCTCCCTACATTACCCAAGAAGAGACAGCAATTGTAGTCATATAGTCAAGTTACAATCACACCCTACAAAATCCAACCATTCAGGCAAGAACCAATACCAGCTGCCATACACCAGCTAGGCAGCCAACACCTGAGACAGTTACTCTGAGTCAAGAAATAAGAAGAGTAGAAAGGGAAGCCCACATCCTGATCACATCTACCTGGAGGCAATCAGAAAGCATAAAAAATACCAAAATACATACTCATCTAAGTATTAAGGCCACAGGTAACTACAGAATATGCTCAAGAAACAGAAACAGACGACATACCCTCACATGTTCAGAAACACGATAAAGTGTCCATGGGCCACACATCAGGCTGGAAGCTTCTGAAACATAGCTGCAGGGGATAACAAACTCAAGATCGGCAGGTCAGGCAACCTCTTGGGCCAAGGAGGCTAATGAACCCCAAGGTTCACTACAGGGTTGCTACGGGTCGGAACTTACTCGATAGCACTTAACAACATATATATATATATATATAGGCTAATGAACCCCAAGGTTCACTACAGGGTTGCTACGGGTCGGAACTTACTCGATAGCACTTAACAACA
>NW_006408937.1:1380354-1394027 GCF_000296735.1 Chrysochloris asiatica | reverse complement strand
GTAAGGTGGAGGGTCACAGAAAAAGAGGAAGATCCCCAATGAGATAGATTGGGCATGTGGCAGCATCGATGGACTCAAGCGTGACAACAGCAGTGAGGTTGGCCCAGGATTGGGTAGTTTTTCGTTCTGCTGTGCATAAGGTCACTCTGAGTCAGTACCGACTCAATGGCACCTAACAACAACAAGTTTTGCTTCTCTAGAGAACCTTGCAAAAGACAATTGCCCACACCAGAACCTGAACTAGACAAACTCTGATGCAAATTTCTAAACCCTGAACCTGAACCCCTAAAGTATAAAACCAAGAAAACTGACAGCTCAAGCCCCAAACCCAACCCCAATCCAACTATGAACCCAAACTCCAACTGTGACTTGAAACCTTACTCCAGCTCCATGCCAGTCCTAGCGTGGGCCACAGTCAAGACGCTAACATGAACTGAATACGACCTTGAACTGGACTTCAAACCTGTTTCCAACCCAGAACCAAGTCCTGCTTTCAACCATGTCTCCTATAGCAAGCCAAACCCTTAACAGAACTCAAACCTAAACTGAATCCCAAAGCGTAACTTGATCATGAATTCTAAACTCTAAGCCCAAGCACAAATCCAAAGTTAAACTGTGAAGCCGACTGAATCGGTAAACCCTTAAATTAAGCCTCATTCGGAACCTGAGCCCAGGTGTGAACTTGAACCACAATCAAAACCTAAACAGAACTCTGAACCAAAACCCAACTTAATTCCAACCCTAAACCTAGCCATAATCATGGATATTCTCAGTGCAATCAAAAAAATAACCACTGTTAGGGTTCCATTTCTGACTTACAGTGATCTTTCAGGCCAGAGAAGAACTACCCCATAATGGTTTCCAAGGTTGTGACCTAACTAAAAGAAAGCTTCAGCTTACCACAACCATCTTTCTCCATAAGTTAAGACAGTTGAGCTGATCCTATGAATGAGTCCAGGAATAATTACATTCCACAGAATTCCCTTTCCCTCTATGGTTCTGACAATGAGATAAACTCGTGTGAGAATCGCTTCTGTAGACCATGAACTCAGACTCATAATGACCCTAGAGGCCAAAGAAGAACTAGCCTGCCAGGCTTCCAAGGTTATCATCTTTATAGAAGCAGATTGCCACATCTTTCTCCCTTAGAGTGGTTGATGAGTTCAAACCACCAACTTTTAAACACTTAAAACACAGCATCATCAGGTCTCCCTAATGGAAGGAGGCCAATGCTCTCCATAGGTCAGGGCAGTCACACATGAAGATGCTAAGGTGCCTTGAATACCCCAGCTTTTCCTCAATCTCCTTGACTTCATACATAGCTAGTCCTCAGGCTTTTGGATCCTGACCATTGTTTTATTCTTAAGAAGATGGAGCTGTCAGAAACAAAGCTGCTTCTACTGAGTAATAACACTGCAAGTAGAAGTCTAAGGCTGTTAAGTGGAACTGAGTTGGTTCTGACTCATAGCAGCCCTGTATAGGGATTTTGAGGAGTAGCTAGTGGGTTCGAACCACTGACCTTGTGGTTAGCAGTTCAGTGGTAATCCTACAGCACCACACCAGGAAGTCCAGCTATTATGGTAGTTACATCATCCATTTCCATCAAGATGCCCTGAGCAGTGGTGTGGCGCTGTGGGTTAATGTGTCAGATTGCAAAGTTGTTTGAACTGCAAGGTCGGTGGTTCAACCCTATACAGGGTCACTATGGGTCAGAATCGACTCACCGCCACTTTACAACAACCCTGAGCAGCAAGCCGATTCCTTTGTCTCTAGCGAGGCCAGGAAAACAAGCTACCAGCATCTGATACAAGCAACAGCCATCTATTCTGACGGGAACTTCTGGATCATGTTGGTATTTACCCTTGGGACTGAGGGTTTGAAATTGGTGCTCTCTCTTCTTTGTTATAATAACCAAATAAACAGTCGTTTTATTTTCTTCTCTAAGAGTACATAGAAAATGTTGAAACCTGGAGAAGGGAGAATGAAATAGGTAGTTTAAAAATAATTACTCTAGCCTGTAGAAAAAAGCTTTTTAATAACCTGATTTCAGTTACTCAGGGTAAAAGGTCCCACATGACTGGTTATTGGTTTAGTGAATACTTTTTCTCGGATATTTTTTTTTCTGTTTGCTGTAACAAATTGTTCTCTGCTGCTTTGAGCCATCCTTCAGAAACTTAGAACGATTTTTCAGAGTTTTGTTGACTTGAACAGCAATCCCTGGAGTTCTTTTTTGTTTTGTCTAAACCAATGTCTCAGGATGACAGCTCTGGAGGGAGGTTGTATGTGGTCATTTCTAAATCTTTCCATTTCAGCATGGCCTACATCTATTGTTCTTTATTCACTTGCGTCTTTTGATTTCAAAGAAATCACAGCCTGACACTGTGCTATAGATCTCTATTGAAAGGTTTCAGGTTATACTTTTTAGTGTATTTTCAGAATAAGTAAAATCATTTTATTCTGAAACTATGACCAAATGTCATCAGAACATATTGGATTCCAGGAAGAACTTTTGAACATGCAAATCACTGTATTATTCTGAAATTTTATTATGTCTTCAGTTTGTGCATTACTTAAAACCAAAAAATGTGCTTTCCAAAGCATTCTTATACATAAATAGAACAAGAAACAGTTAAGTAATTACTTTCTAAAACATGCATATCCATTTTACTCAGGTGTGTATAAGAAAGGGAAATAAACTTGAAGGCTTTTTCTATGGATTAAAGACATGTGAAATTATTCACGAGTGCCAAAGACTTTCCCAAAACAACTCAAATGTGTTAGTGCTGCTAAGGGGGCTCAGGAAAATGTGCTCAGCATGTTCAACAGGAAAGGAATTCTAGTGGCCCTAAGACATTTTTGAAATAAATGAATCAGGTAGCATGAATTCAGAGGTTTAGATGGAAGGATACGCACCATGAGCCAGGTTATGTGATACATCTATATTCAAGGCACATGACTAGGCTAAACAGCAGCTAGGTTCTAGACATTAATTTGTTCTTTCATTGGGAAAAAGGTCAAATGTAATAAACTTTTCATTTAATGGCACTTACTGATAAATAAACACAAACAGATACAGGACACCAAATGTCTTCCTTTCAAATACACACCAAAAACATATGCATCTAACGGATACGAATGATAGGAGCCTAAGCAGTATGATTATAGACTAGTTTTCTTACGCCGCAGTTAAATGAATGTTATTGAAACTATTTCAGATTGTTCCTATATATCATACTCTTTCCTCTCATGTTTCACAAAAGAATTCTCCAAAAATAGGTCAATTAAAGACCGTCTTACTTTGCTTAAACTATAAGGGGCTTCAAGAAGTTTGTGGGAAAATGGAATAGAAAGATAATGGTGTTTTTCCACAAATGTTTTGAAACCCCCTCATTTTATTCAATAGCAGTCAAGTTACCTATTGAGTTCAGGCTTCTCCTCAAGCGGAAAACCAATTCCCATACTACCTGACTTCATACAGCTAAATGTGAGCACATCTGCTGTGCTTCTCTTTCTTTAGAGAGCCAAAGAAATTTGCCTCCTTACCCCATCTGCTATCCATTCTATGAACGATACAGTTGCCCTAAACAGCTATAGAATAAAAAGGAATATGAGTAAAAAACACAATCTTCAACAATAACTAAACCATAATCTTCCATTATACAACCATTTATTGTATTGCGAATGATCAGCACATTGAACTTTATTCCCAAAAGGAGGACACGGATAATTGTATGTGCTTCTAAATGGGCTAGCAAAATGTTCCCTATCTGACTGAAATAAAATATTTAATACTTTATTACCAGCCTTGGCACCTAGAAACAAGCAGTACCAGTGATCTAATTCCATTTCTCCAAGTACCAACTACTCTCCATTTATACCGTTCGAAGCACCTAAAACTCTTCAATAACAAAAGACATCAAAATGAGATGTTAGCAATACTACATGTCTCCTGAATACGTTTACGTGCACAAACAAATTCCTCTTTAGCTTTAGAAGACAGCTCATAAGACTGGTTGTTTTCACCTTGTTGATAATTCTGTACAATTAAAAACAAAAATGTTTCTGTAAGTAGACAAACCAAAGAAAGAAACAAAAGCCTTTTTAAGGCTCCTTCTACAATGACGGTTCAATCTGAAGTGCACTGGGATAAACTGGCTGATGGGATACAGAGAAATCTGGAGGCATAGAACAGATAAAAACAATTAAGAAGTGAGAAGAGGGCTGAAGATACTGACAGATCCACCTGCCAGCAGCGAATGGCTTGAGTCAATGGGTGACTTTTAACTCCTTGTTCTCGCCTGTTCTGGGTTAATAACTTTTTCTTTATTTTTTCACACAGGTTGGCCATGTAAATCCACCACAGGCAAGAGACACAATGACATAGATGAAAACCTGGAAGGAGGGAGGAGGCAGAAGAGAGAGTATGTGAACAACTCTAATTGACACATCACTAACACTCATAACGATTACCCATTACCACTAGGTTCCTTCAAACTATGACTTTACTGCTAACTGGTTGGAAGGGACTTTTTTCCTAAATGTTTTATTGTGAATTATGTGATAGCTCTGGTAGCATAGTGGTTACGAATCGGGCTGCGAACCTCAAGGTCAGCAGTTTGAAACTACCAGCTGTTCCGCGGGAGAAAGATGAGGGGCTTTCTGCTCCCGTAAAGATTTACAGCCTCGGAAACCCTGTGCAGGGTCGCTATGAGTTGGAACCGACTCCACGGCACATAACCACCACCACGTGATACTTTACATGGGAGGACGTTAGCTTCACATTGATCCCGTCATATATCGTTTCCTTGCCATGGTTACAATCCCTTCCATACATCATCCATCAACCAAAGGGTATGCCCTGTAAGCCTGCCCCCCGGTCGTCAGTACACAGCCCCTCTCCCTTTTTGGGTCTAAAGTCCCCAGCTGCTCCATCTCTCCACGTCATCATCTCTGCCTCCATCTCTCACGTCACTGCTTCTCTGGGTAGGGTCCCGCTCTCCATTCTTCTCCATTCATGGTCCAGGGACCTCCACTCCTAGACTGCAAAGTCAATCACTCCCCTCCTTGCTACAAAACGTCTACCTTTACATTTCCAATCCTCACAATCAGTCCTGATAACAATGATTCACTATTGTATCACAAGAGACCTATCCACATTTCCTTTCATCAGCCCTGCCTAGACAGACTGGATACTACTCAGTGGAAATTCTACCTTCCTCCATGCCCTCTGGATCTAGGTTCCCTCTTGAAAGCCAGTCACTTCTTGCCTCTGTAGCCCCCCATTCTGGGTAGCCAATGTCCAAGTTGCCCATCTGAAGGGGACATTTTATATGTAGCTCAATTTGTCATTATTAGAGGTATGACTCGGGACTCTGCATGTGTGCTATATATAAGCAGGAATTTCAGTGGCTGATGCAACAATAATTATGTTTACCAAAATCAAAGAAAAACTGATGATGCTGGTTCTATTATAGTGTGGCTGCTTTTTCAATTCTAGTATTGCAGTTGTTGTTGTTGTTGGGAAGTACTGTCGAGTCGGTTCTGACTCATAGCGACCCTGTACAGGGTTTCCAAGGAGCGGCTGGTGAGTTGAAAACACCGACCTTGAGGTTCAAACCGACATTGCGGTCCAGTGCTTCATCCTACAGTGCCACACCAGGACTCCTCAAATTATAATTGTAGACTGCAAAGTTGTAAATAGTATATACTTGCTCACATTATTTCATTCAAGCATTAAACATTTTAATCATTAAACATTCATCTGAGGTAGTGAATATTAGGTTCACATGTGCTAAAATAAAATTTTGTCATTTTCTTTTAGCTTAAACTACAATTTTTGGGGAATAAAAAAAAAAAAAAAAGTACCTGATACCCTAGGGAAAAATATAGTTAATAAATTTCATGCCCCTCCTCCAAAAGTAGGCAAAGTGTTTTGTCTTACTTCCCTACAAATGTTGAGGATGGGTTATTTACACAAAAATCTGGGTATGAATGTATAGGTTATATTACTCATAGCTCACACACAAAGATCTTCAACTAACTTACAGCTTATCAATGTGATAAAAAGTTGACTAATGTACATCGAAAATTTAAAAGAATTTTTCAAGCTGAACAGCAGATATATTGGCAAAGATTGATACTGCATTTAGAGCAGTGCTCATCATATAATAAGTAATCCACAAATAAACTCTGAATTTAACAGAACTCTAGCTTCCCAAAGAGCCTCGAATGTGTCATCTACGATCCTGAGCAAGGGTGTCTTCTGCCTGTTACAAAGAGGATGGGAAGAAAAGGTAGCTTGACCCAGCCATACACACTTACAATTGATACAATGATGATGATAACAGTGAGCTTCAGATTCTTCATACACATGGCTCGGGCAAGATTTCTGCTGGTTGTTTTGAAGGTGACAGACTAGGGGGGAGAAAAAAAAATGAATGAATTGCTTAATCCCTGGCAACACTCCTTTGTTGCTCAGTAATTTCACTCCTAGGTATATCTACCCGAAATGTATATACCAATTCACCAAAAGACATATACAAAAATGTTTCTCACAGAACTATTCACCATACCTTAAAACTAAAAACTATATAAATATGCATCAACTGTATTCACTAAAATGGAATACTAAATAGCACTGAGAATTAACACTCTGCCACTACACACAACAATGCAGAAGAATCTCAGAAACATAATTGTGAGCAAAAGAAGGTAGACACAAACCGAGTACTTATTTTTAGAACCCGGTGGGAGAAGTCAGTCTAGTGATAATCCTTATAGGCGATCAGTGACTAGAGGAGGGGAGTATTGGTCATGTTCTGGGGTACTGGTCATGTTCTGATTTTAATATGAGTGTTGGGTCCATGGACAGTGTTATGCATCAACTTGACTAGGCTATGATTCTCTGTTTTGCAGACATTCACCTCCATGCTGTGATTTGATGTGATCAGTCAATCAATTGACCATGGAGTTTTCTTGAGGGTGTGGCCTGCCTCCAGCATAGAAATCTCCCTCTCTTAACACTGCACTCTTTGTACTGACCTGACTTCCAGATCTTGGGATAGAAGCCTGCAGAATTCTCTGGCTTGCAGCATGACCTGCAGATTTTGGATTTTCCAACCACTGTAACCATTTGAGTCAGCAGAGGTCTTAAGGCTGCCTCTAACCCACAGATTTGGGACTTACCAGATCCCACAACTGTGTGAGCCATTTCCTTGAAGTAAATTTCTCTAATTAAACGTATACATATACATTACTGGGTCTATTCCTCAGAAGAACACAGAATAAGATAGGCATGTTCACTTTGTTAAAATACATAAAGCTATATACACTTTCTATATGTATATTCTACGGCACTGTAGGGTAAGCACTAGACCACAAGGTCAGTTTGAACCACAAGGTCGGCGGTTCAAACCCACCCGCTGCTCCTCGGAAACCCTATACAGGGTTGCTATGAGTCGGAACTGACTAGATGGAACTTAACATACACTTGTGGTGGATGGCTTTTTCTATATGCATATTCTATCTAACTAAATTATTTAAAAACAAACCAAACCAAAAAACAACCCCTTAAGTATATTCATCTCCAGCTACCACCTTCACAAGTACATTCAATGGAGTCATTGTTGGTGTTAATTGTTCTTGCATCAGTTCAAACTCATAGCGACCCTGTATAGGGTTTCCAAGGAACAGCTGGTGGGTTTGACCTGCCAACCTCGTGGTTAGCAGTCCAGTGCTTATCCTACAGTGCCACACCAGGACTCTTGAAAGGAAGTCTGACCCCAGGGTTTTCACTTGATGCAGACCACCAAGATACTACGTGAAAGTGGGGATAAAGGTATTACTTAACAAAGAAAAAATTGAACATGAATCTAACTGCTATGTGAGTATACACTAAATACTCAAATTGACTACAATCTAGCCCTAAATACACACTTTGAATAAGTCACATGAGTTAACATGAAAAGGAAAAATTAAGAATAGAGCACAGTATTCCACAAAATATTTTTTTAAAACTTACTAGCATACTTTAAAAAAATCTACAAATAGCACATAACTATATATGTTATTTTATATACTGTTTATAGATAAAGCATAAATAGCTGCAAGTAGATTCTGTGGGAACAGCTTGAAAATTTTCCTAGAAAACAGACCGTAAATTCTAAGATGGAGATTATGAAAGAACCCTAAGCTACATGGCAAACTGAGCAAGCAAATCCAGGATTGATTTATACAGCCAACAACTAACCAATAAATATTTAACAAGTGTCTACTATGTACCTGGGGAGTGTAGGCTCCATAAGATATGCACTGGATTGCGAACCACAAGAGGAGACAGATGAGGCGTTCTGCTCCCGCAAAGATTTACAGTCTCAGAAACCCTATAAAAGGTTGCTATGAGTCGAAACCGACTCAGCAGCACTTAACAGCAACTATGGAGCTGGTGCTGATTCATCATATACTAGCAATGAGAGCTCTGGTAGCATAGTGGTTACAAATCAGACTGCAAACCGCAAGGTCAACGGTTTGAAACTACCAGCAGTTCCGCAAGAGAAAGATGAAGCTTTCTGCTTCCATAAAGATTTACAGCCTCGGAAACCTTATACAGGGCCGCTATTAGTTGGAACCTACTCCATGGCACACCCACCACCACCAGAAGTTGGAGGGCAGAATACAATCAAAACAGAAGAATTAAGAATCAAATCAATATTTGAACACTGAAAAATCACCTGTTCATACCAATTAGACTATAAATGTTATGTTGCTATGTGCCATGGAGTTGGTTCCGACTCATAGCGACCCTGTACAGGGCTTCCGAGGCTGTAAATCTTTATGGAAGCAGAAAGCCTCATCTTTCTCCCGCGGAGCAGCTGGTAGTTTCGAACCGCTGACCTTGCGGTTTGCAGCCCGATTCGTAAACACTATGCTACCAGAGCTCCTAGACTATAAATAACAACTATTAAACCTTCACAAAGCATTCCCTGGGGCTGTGCGGTGTGTGGTGGTGGTGGTGGTGATACTGGGTGGAGGGGGAGAAAAAAGGGGGCAGGAAACAAGAAAACAATGTATCTTTGAAATTCCTGTGAGAATGTCAAAGGCAAGTTGTTCAGGCTGACTTCACCTTCAATCCATGTTCCTGTAGGGAGCCCCAGGGGATCTGTGAGTCTATTACTTCCATAGTGGAATAAATGGTGGCCTCCAAATTATGTCCTTGTCCTCATTCCTGGAACTTGTGAATGTGAACTTATACAGAAAAAGGGTCTTTAAAGATGTGATTAAGGATGTTGCTATAAGGAACTCATTTTGGGTTATGTAGGTGAATGCTAAATGCCATTACAAACATCCTTACAGGAGAGGGATAAAGGGCGATTTCACTACATGCAGAAGATTTGTATGTGAAGGTGATGTGAAGATGGAAGCAGGAATGAGGACAAGGATGATCCCCTAGAGCCTTCAGAGATACCAGGATCCTGCTGACACACTGATTTGGGACTTCTTGTCCCAAGAACTGTGAGGGAATACATTTCTGTTGTTTTAAGTGACCTAGTTTGTGGTAATTTGTTATGGCAGCCACATGATGTGGCTCCAAGTGTGAGGAACTGAATGGTCTCTACTATGTGCAACTATTTAGTTAAGTTCCTAGATCATATTTACCAACCAACACTCATCAGTCAGTTTGTCATACTGTGGTGGCTTGCATGTTGCTGAGATGTTGGAAGCTATGCTACAGATATTTTAAATACCAGCAGGGTCATCCACAGTGGATGGGTTTCAGCTGAGCTTCCAGAAAAAAGACACGACTAGGAAGAAGGTGAGACAGAATACTTCTGAAAACTTTATGAATAACAATGGAATACTGTCAGAAAGCATCAATATTCTGATGACGAGCACCAGAATATTGTCAGATATAGTGGCAGAAGATGATTCCCTCTGGTTGGAAGGCCTCAAAATGCAACCGGGGAAGAGCTGGCTACTCAAAGTAGAGTTGGACTGCGATGATGCAAACGGAGTAAAGTCTTCGGGGCCTTCATTTGATGAAGGGGCACAGCTCAAAATGAAGAGAAACAGCTGTAAACATCCATTAATAATTGGAACATGGGATGTACGAAGTATGAATTTAGGAAAATTGGTAAATGTCAAAAAGGAAATACGATATCCTAGGGATTAATGTGTTGGAATGGACTGGCCATTTTGAATCTGACAATCACATGGTATACTATTCTGGGAATGACAAGTTGAGGAGGGATGACATCACATTCATCATTAAAAAGAACATCAAGATCTGTCTTAAAGTGAAACGCTGTCTGCGGTAGGATATGCCTACAAGGAAGACCAGTTAATATAACTATTATTCATATTCATGCACCAACCACTAAAGCAAGTGATGACAAAATTGAAGAATTATACTAACTTCTTCAGTCTCAAACTGATCAAACTTGAAGTCAAGGTGTATTGTATTGATAACTACTGGCAATTGGAATGCAAAGGTTGGAAACAAAGAGGAAAGATCAGTATTTAGAAAACAAGGCCTTGCTGACAGAAATGATGCTGGAGCTTGCACGATAGAATTTTGCAAAACCAATGACTTCTTCGTTGCAAATACCTTTAAAAAATAACATAAAAGAAAAAAAAATGACATAAAAGATGACTACACAAATGGACCTCAACAGATGGAATATACAGAAATCAAACTGACTACATCTGTGGCAAGAGATGGTGAAAAAGCTCCATATCATTACTTAAAATAAGGCCAGGAACAAACTGTGGAACAGACCATCAATTGCTCATATGCAAGTTTAGGGTGAAGCTGAAGAAAATTGAAACAAGTCCACTAGAGCCAAAATGCAAAACCTTGAACACATCCCACCTGAATTTACAGTTCATCTCAAGAAATATATGATGCATTAGACAGTAAAGAGTTGAACCTGAAGAACATGAAGAATATCATACAGGCAGACAGTATAAGGTCATTAAGAAGACAAGAAAAAAGGAAAAGACCAAAATGGATGTCAGAAAAGACTCTGAAACTTGCTCTCCAGTGCAGAGATGCTACAACAAATGAAAGAAACGAGGAGGTAAAAGTCTGGCCAACTGACTGAAAGAGATCCATATCTGTGATCATTCCAAAGAGATGTGACCTAACAGAATGCGGAAATCATCAAACAACATCATTAATATCACATGCAAGTAAAATTTTGCTTAAGATAATTCAAAAACAGCTACAAACCAACATTGACAGAAAACTGCCAGAGGTTCAAGTCAAATTAAGACTAGGATGTGAAATGAGGGATATCATTGCTGGCATCAGATGGATCTTGGCTGAAAGCAGAGAATACCAGAAAGATTTTTATCTGTGCTTTGTTGACTATGCAAAGGCTTTCAATTGTGTGGCTCACGACAAGCTATGACAGCATTGCGGAGAATGAGTATTCCAGAACACTTAATTGGGCTCATGAGAGACCTGTACATAGACCAAGAGGCAAAGAACAAGGGAACACTGAGCAAATAATCTGAGGAGCTGGATTATATGGAAATGTGGCATCCGGAAAGGAAGAACACTCATTAACAATATACAGATGATATAACCTGCTTGCGGAACGCAAAGAGGAGTTAAACTACTTACTGATGATGATCAATGATCATAGCTTTTAATTGCACCTCAATGTAAGTATGGGTTGCACCTCAATGAGTGTTGATGGCAGATCCAAGCAATGAAATCTTAGACAACTCAAATCTTTTGTCCATTTATCATGAGGTTATTTACTGGTCCAGTTGTGAGGATTTTTTGTTTTCTTTATGTTGAGGTACAATTCGTATTTAAGGCTTTGGTCTTTGATCTTTATCAGCAAGCAAGGTGGTATCATCTGCATCGCATAGGTTGTTAATGAGTCTTCCTCCAATCCTGATGCCACACTCTTCTTCATATAAACCAATTTTGGGGATTATTTGCTCAGCATACAGATTGAATAAATAAGCATGGCGAAAGAATACAACACTGGCACACACCTGATTCCAAACAATTTAATATTCCCTAGTTCTGTTTGAACGACTGCCTCATGGTCTATGTACAGGTTCCTCATGAGCACAATCAAGTGTTCTGGAATACCCAATCTTCTCAATGTTATCTATAGCTTGTCATGATCCACACAGCCAAAAGCCTTTGCATAGTCAATAAAGCACAAGTAAACATCTTCTGGTATTCTGTGTTTTTAGTCAAGATCCTTCTGCATCAACAATGTTATCCCTAGTTCCACGTCTTCTTCTGAATTCAGCTTGAACCTCCGACAGTTCCCCGTCAATGTACTTGCTGCAGTCACTTTGGATTATCTTCAGCAAAATTTTACTTGCATGTGATAGTAATGATACTGTTTGATGATTTCTGCATTTTGTTGGGTCACCTCTCTGGAATGGGCACAGATATGAATCTCTTCCAGTTGGTTGGTCAGGTAGCCGTCCTCCAAATATCTTGGCATACAAGAATCAGCACACTGAGTGCTGCATCAGTTTGTTGAAAGTCTTTGATTTATAGTCCGCCAATTTCTGGTTCTTGTTTTTGGCCAACACCTTCATTGCATCTTGGATTTCTTTCTTTGGTACCATTGGTTCTTGATTATATGCTGTTGAGCGCCATAGAGTTGGTCTGGACTAATAGCAATTTTGTATAGGGGTTCTGAGGAGTGGCTGGCGCGTTTGAGCTGCTGACCTTGCAGCTCAAACGACCTGCAGTCCAGTGCTTATCCTACAACACCACAGCAGACCTCTTGATCATATGCTACCTTTAAAAATGGTTGAACATAGATCATTTCATTTTGATGCAGTGACTCTGTGTATACCTTCCTTCTGCTTTTGATGCTTTCTGCATCACTCAATATTTTGCCCACAGAATCCTTCAGTATTGTAAGTCGAGGCTTGAATTTTTTCTTCAGTTCCCTCAGGTTGAGGAATGTTGAGCGTGTTCTTCCCTTTTGGGTTTCTAACTCCAGGTCTTTGCACATTTCATTATGATACTTGACTTTTTCCTCTCAAGTTGTCCTTTGCAATTTTCTATTCAGCTCTTTTACTTCTTCATTTCTTCCATTCACTTAGCATCTCTATGCTGGAAATCAAGTTTCAGAGTCTCTTTTGACATCCATTTTGGTCTTTTCATTCTTTCTTGTCTTCTCAATGACCTTTTGCTTTCTTCTTGCATGAAGTTTTTGATGCCACTCTACAGCTCTTCTGGTCTTTGGTTATTATTGTCTAAAGCATCAAATATGCTCCTGAGATGGTCTCTAAATTCAGGTGAGATATGTTCAAGGTCATATTTTGGCTCTTGTGAACTTAATTTAATGTCCTTCATCTTCATCTTTGTTATGTCTGGCGATATTGAACTTTTTCACCATCTCGTCCCACAGATGTGGTCAATTTGATTTCTGTCTGTTACATTTGGTGAGCAATATGATGTCTAAAAAAAAGTATCTGCAATTAATGTCATTGGTCATGCAAAATTCACGGTCAACTCTACTTTGAGGAAACAACTCTTCCCCAGTTGCATTTTGAGTGCCTTCTGAAAAGGCTCATCTTCCGCCACCATATCTGACAATGTTCCGCTGCAGAGCATAAGTTTTTCCATGGCTAACCATTTGATATCTCAAGTGAGTAAAGTTTTGCTAAAGGTAATACAGAAACGGCTA
>NW_006408937.1:1378260-1379304 GCF_000296735.1 Chrysochloris asiatica | reverse complement strand
AGTGAGGTTGGCCCGGGATCGGACATTGTTTCGTTCTGCTGTGTATGGGGTCGCTATGAGTCGGTTCCGACTCGATGGCACCTGACAACAACAACAAGAACCATTCAGGAGTGGAACACCTCTCCCTCTTCCTATTCTGCCATATTCTGGAGACTCTGCTGAAACCTGTCCACCATGGGTGTCCCTGCTGGTATTTTAAATACTGGTGGCACAGCTTCCAGAATCACATCCACACACAAACTTCCACAACAGATAAATATGAAAATAAAAATAACTATGTCTTAGGTATCTACTTTTGCTATAACTGAAAAAAAAACAAGTGGATTACTGTCACAAACCAAAACGTCTTCTCTCAGTTTGTTGTTGTTCGGTGCAATCTTGTCAATTCCAACTCATAGCAACCTTATGCACAACAGAACCCAACAGTGACCAATCCTGCACCATCAATAGTTATTGATATGTCTGAGCCCCTTGTTGCTGCCACTGTGCCAATATATGTCATGGGGGGGGGGGTGTCTTCATCCTTTTAGTTGGTTCTTCATTTTCCTAAACATTATGTCCTTCTCCTGGGTCTGGTCCCTTTTGATAACATGTCAGAAGTATGAGATATGATGTCTTGTATCATGGCTTGTAAGGAGCATTCTGGCTGCATTTCTTCTAGGACAGATTTGTTTGTTCTTCTGGTAGTCCATGGTTCTTATAATACTCTTCACCAACACCATAATTCAAATGCATACAGTCTTCCTTATTTATTAATTGTCCAACTTTCACATGTATATAAGGTATTTAATATGCCATGGTTTGCTTCAGACACATTATAGTCCTCGAACAAATATTTGTGTTCTTTATCACTTTAATGAGGTCTTTTGCAACAGATTTGCCTAATGCAGTATATAATTTGATTTCCTGACTGTTGCTTCCATGTTGTTGTTGTTGTTGTCAGGTGCCATGGAGTCAGAACCGACTCATAGCGACCCCGTACACAGCAGAATGAAACAATGTCCGATCCTGGGCCAACCTCACTACCGCTGCCGCACTTGAGTC
>NW_006408937.1:1374713-1377505 GCF_000296735.1 Chrysochloris asiatica | reverse complement strand
GTGAAAGAACACAACCTTGTCGCACACCTTTCCCAATTTAAAAACATTCAGTGTTCCCATGAGTGCTAAATATCCAAGCAAAACAAAGTCTTCAACAACTACATGCCCCCCCCCCCCCAACACCTACCCCATTTATCATGACATTATTTACTGGTCTAGTTGAGAAAAATTTTTTTTTCCTTTACACTTGAAATGCAATCCTTACAGAAGGTCTTAGTCCTTGATCTTCATCAGTAAGTATTTTAAGTCCTTTTTGCTTGTAGCAAGCAGGGTTGCATCATACGCATATCGCAGGTTGCTAATGAGTCTTCTTCCAATCCTGATGCCAAGTTCTTCATATAATCTATCTTCTCAGATTATTTTTCTCAGCATACAGATTAAGCATGCTAAAAGGATAAAATCCTGGAAAACACCTTTCCTAATTTTAAGCCATTCAATATTATCTTGAACTGTCTGAAAGACAGCCTCTTGGTTTAAGCATAAGTTCCTCATCAGCACAATTTAAGTGTTCTGGAATATCCATTCTTCTCGATATCATCCAGAGCTTATCACTGTCCACCCAGCCTTTGCATAGCCAATAAAAACCAACTCAACATCTTTCTGGTATTCTCTCCTTTAAGCCAAGATCCATCTGATGTCAGCAATGATATCCCTTGTTCCATGTTCCCTTTTGAATCTGGCTAGAATTTCTGTTGAACGTGTTTTTGAATTATCTCAGAAAAATCTAACTTGCATGTGATATAAATGGTACGGTTAGATGATTCCCACATTCTGTTCGGTCACCTCTCTTTGGAATGGGCATAAAAATGGATCTCTTCCCAATTTCTTGGTTAAGATGAGTGAGAGCCTTCATTGAAGCATCAATTTGTGGAAATATTTCAACAAATTGGAGCCTTAAAAAAACAAAAAACCCTCAATACCTGGAGCCTTGTTTTTTGCCAATGCCTTCAAGATGATTTGGACTTCAGTAACACCATTTCTTGATATAATGCTATCTCTTGAAACAACAGAACACTGACCATTTAATTTCTTTTTGGTGATTCTGTAGTCCTTCCATCTTCTTTTGATGCCTTTCTGCATCAGCCAATATTTTGCCCAAAGAGTCCTTCAATATTGCAAGTTGAGGCTTGAATTTTTTTTTCTTAGTTCTTTCAGCTTGAGAAATACTGAGCAAGTTCTTCCCTTTTGGTTTATTAACTTCAGGCTTTCACACATTTCATTAAAATATTTGACTCTGTCTTCTTGGATTGCCTTTTGAAATTTTCTGTTCAGCTCTTTTACATCCTCATTTCTTCCATTTGCTTTTGTTTCTCTATGCTCAAGCATAAGTTTCAGAGTCTCTTCTGACATCCATTTTTGTGCTTTCTTTCTTTCCTATCTTTTTAATGACTTTCTGCTTTTTTTTCCTGTATGATGTTCTGATGGTATCTCCCTACTCTTCTGCTCTCCAGTAGTTAGTGTTTAATGCATTAAATCTGTTCTTGAGATGATCTGTAAATAAGGTGGGACATATTCAAGTTCATATTTTTGTTTCTCAAGGGCATATTTTAATTGTCATTGGCTTCAGCTTGAACTTTCATATGAGCAATTGATGCCAGTTCTATTATCTGCCCCTGGCCTTGTTTTGACTGATGGTATTGACCTTCTTCATCATCTCTTCCCAGAGATGTAGTCTTTTTGATTCCTGCGTATTCCATTTGGTAAGGTCCTTGTGTATAGTCCCCTTTTATGTTACTGAAAAAAAGTATAAGCATGAACAAGTCATTGGTCTTGCAAAATTCTATCATGCGATCTCCAGCCTCCTTTCTTATCTCCAAGGCCATATTTTCTAACTACTGATCCTTTCTCTTTGTTTCCTACTTCTGAATTCTAACCATCAATAATTATAAATGCATCTTGATTGAATATCTGACCAATTTCAGGCTGAAGGAGTTGGTAGAATTCTTCAATATCCTCATTGCTGACTTTAGTGGTCAGTGTGTAAATTTCAATAATAGTGGTGTTGACTGGTCTTCCTTGTGGGCATATGGATGTTAGCCTATCACAGACGGCATGGTACTTTAAGGCAGATCTTGAAGTGAAGTGTTCTTTTTGGCATTCAATTGGACGTTCCCAGCATAATAAACTGTATGAGTCTGATTGAAAATGGCCAATATCAGTCCATTTCAACTCTTAATAGGTTCCATTTCATTTTTGACAACTTCCAATTTTCCTAGATTCATAAGTCATACATCCCATTTTCTGATTATTAATGGATGTTTGCAGCTGTTTCAAGTCCTGAAAGCTGTACTTCATTTGTGCTATCATGGTCAACTCCACATTGAAGACACAACTTTTCCTCTGTCGTATTTTGAGTCTTTCAACCTGAGGGGCTCATATTCCAGCACTGTATCTGACAACATTCTGCTGCCAGTCATGTTTTCATTTTCTGACACTATATCTGACAATGTTCCACTGCAATTCAGTGGGTAACCATTCAGAAGTGGTTTGCCTCTCCTTCCTATTGTTTTAGTCTGGATACTCTGCTGAGACCTGTCCACCATGGATGTTCCTGCTGGCATTTAAAATACTGGTGGTATAGTTTCCAGCATCACAGTAACATACAAGACACCACAGTATGAAAAATTAAAAGAGAAGTGGTAGCTCTCAAAGTTAAGAATGCTGCTGTTGTTGTTGTTAGGTGCCATTGGGCTGGAACCGATTCATAGCAACCCTATGCACAATAGAACGAAACACTGGCCTGTCGAACCTCACAATTGGTGCCATGCTTGAACCCATTGATGCTGCCACTT
>NW_006408937.1:1363772-1374478 GCF_000296735.1 Chrysochloris asiatica | reverse complement strand
TATTTTCAATATTCTCCTCCAACACCATAACTCAAACACATCAATTTTTCTAAGATCTTCCTTATTCACTGTCCAAGTTGCGCGTGCATATGAGGTTACTGAAAATACCATGGCTTGGGTCAGGCGCACCTTAGTCCTCAAGCTGACATCTTTGTTCTTCAACACTTTAAAAAGGTCTTGTGCAGCTGATTTGCCTAATGCAATACGTCATTTGATTTCTTGGCTGCTGCTTCCATTAGTGTTGATGGTTGACCCTAGAAAAATGAAGTCTCTGACAACTTCAATCTTTTCTCCATTGATAAGAATGCAGTTTATTGGTCCAGTGGTAAGGACTTTTGTTTTCTTGACATTGAGATGCAATCCATACCGAAGGCTGTGCTCTTTGATCTTCATCAGTAAGTAAGAAGGCTAGAAGTCCAAATTCCGAGTGCCAACTCTAGGAAAGCCTCCTTGTGTCCTTTCGGCACCTGTAGGCCCAGCAGTCCTTGGATACTTCCTCCTCTTCTTTCTTGGTGGTAATCATCCTTCCTTATCTGTTCACGGCTTTCTCCTTTGATCTTTGTCAAAGCTGTTGAAGGTCACACCCCTGGGAAACATTGGGTCAGGGCTGTGATGGGATTAAGGGTATTACAGCCCAATCTGAACCCTTTTATTGGTTTATCACATAAGTGTCACATATCATCACCTAACTAACTGCCAAGCCATTGAGAATCATGGTCCTACCAGATTGACACATATTGGGGGTGTGGGGGGGGGAGACACAATTCAATCTAAGACAAACTGCTTAAAGCTTATGCACAGAAGTGAGATACATGACAATAACAGCACAAGACACAGATGAAGAAAAATGGAATTATAATGTTTTATAGTTCTTTCAGTGTTTGGGATATAGCAGAGTACTATTTTAAGGTAACCCAATCCCATGTCATACAGTTGATTCTGACTCCTAGTGACATTACATAGGGTTTCTGAGACTATAACTCTTTATTGGAGCAGAAAGTTACATCTTTCTCCCATGGATGGGCTGGTATATTGTGTATATTGTAATCTCTAACCACTAATATTATAAAAGACTACAACTAAACAACAGATGAGATAAAATGAAATAATTTTTCAAATACCTGAGTAATCAAAGAAAAAGGAAAAGAAAACAAAGGATGAGACAAATAAAAGCCACCAAGTAAGATGGCATATTTAAATTCAACTCTATCAGCATTTATATAGTATGTAAATGGATAATAAATATACATTTATTTATTTATTAAATAAATTTACATAGTATGTAAATGGAAATAATAAATTATGTTCAAAAGAGTAAAGAAAGAACATGTTCAAAAGAGTTAAAGAAATACATGGAAAATATAAAAAACGACCCAATTAAGTTTGCAGAGATGAAAAACAACAAGCTTATTCCAAAAAATAAATGATAATGCAAAGGATGTAAAACAGTGAAGACTATTTTGGAGAACAAGAACACAATTGATTTACAGTATCTAATTTCAAGAATTACTATAAAGCTAAAGTAATCAAGATTGTATTGTACTAACACAATGATAGGCAAATATATTAATGGATTAAAATAGTGAATCCAAAAATAAAGTCATGGATAAATTGGATAAATTTAATAAAACATATAAATTTATAAGCTAATACAACATACAACATGGATGATTCTCACCTGCATAATAGTGAGAGAAAGCAGACAGACACAAAGAACTACATATGATTCTAATCCTATAAATTTTAAGAATAGAAAAAAAAAAACTTATTTATGGTCATATAACTCTAGGAGTATTAAGTGGAAAGGGACTGGAAATGTTTTATATATTGATTTAGGTGGTGGTTACATGGTATATGCAAAAGTAATAAATAATTGAGTTGTACACTTAAAAGCAGTATACTTTATATAGTGTACTATACACATGTTATTCTTCAATAAACAGAGAAACTTACTAATTCATCAGCAGCATCTTTTGCTATTCTGGATCATATAGTCAAAAAAATTAAGACAATCTTGTAGTGTAGTGAATTATAGAAATGTCTCTTTTAGTCATAGTGTGTAACTTCCACCGAACAATGTTTCTGATAGGATGACATGATTCAGCTGTGGATGGTAGTTCATTGTAATTATAAAAACCTGAAATTCTAGCATGGTTATAAAATGAGCCATCTCAGAAGCAGGAGGTGGAATCTCAGTACCACCAAAAAAGAGCTAGGAGTGGAGCATGTCCTTTGGACCCGGAGATCCCTGTGCACTGAACCTCCTTAACCCAAGGATAGAAAATTGTGATGCCAGAGGAGCAGCAGCAGAACCAAGAATCAGAGCATGAGACAGAGCAGTGGACTGCCCAGTCCCAGGAGCAAATAAAGCTGAGTGACTTTGGGTAGAAAGCTTGCTTGTAGAGTGGGGCGCCACCAGGCACTAAGTTGGGGGGGGGTGCTGAATGCCTTCAGGTTGTGGGTTATGGTGGAGTGTTGTGTCCTGTGGGCTGACTGGACCAGCTATGCCCTGAGTATTTCCTGATTCTGTATTGAAACTTGTTAACTTCCCTAATGGACTCCTGGTGTGGAGCTGTAGGATCAGCATTATGATAGACTGTGTGTGAGCCAGCAGGTCTGCAGTTCAAACCCATCAGCTGCTCCTTCAGAACTGACTTGAGCACACTTAACAACAACTTCCCTAATAAACTCCATAAGTTGCAGTATGGTATCTGAGTTTTGTGTAGGCATTGCAATGAATTATTGAACCAAACTGAGTGGAGAGTGTTGTGGAAAGGTATCGTTGGTGCCTTGCGTTTTTCAACTTTTTTTTTTTTTTTTTTTTTTTGCAGACTACAGACTATATTTCCATCTGTCAGGCATAGACTCTTCCAACTAAGTTGGATTATCTTCATGGATTAAGAATAGCTAAAAGATGGGTTGGACGTACCAAATAAATTGCTCTGCAGATGTGGGACCAGATATTTCTTTGCCCCCATGAGAACAGGTCATAAAGTGAGCTCTAGAGCCTGTATATAGTGCCATCTTTGTGCTAATTATCACACACTTTGATGAAAAATCTATTAAACTGTGGTAATACTAATAGCCAGTATTCTGATCGCCCTCTTAATGCATGTTGTTAATAGATGTCTCTGTAAAAATAACATGATAAATACACATTTAAATAGTTTGGACTACAATATTGAAGTTGTCAAGGATTTCATTTTAGTTGGATCTACAATAGATACTCATGGAAGCAGCAGTCAAGAAATTAAATGACGCATTGCATTGGGCAAATCTACTGCACAAGCCATCGTTAGAGTGCTAAAAAACAAATATGTTACTTTGAGAACTAAGATGGCCCTGATCCAAGCCATAGTATTTTCAATGGCCTCATACGCATGTGAACGGTGGACAATGAATAAGGAAGACCTTACAACTGATGCATTTCAATTATAGTACTAGAGAAGAATACTGAATTTACCATGGACTGCCAGAGGAATAAACAAATCTGTCTTGGAAGAAGGACAACCAGAGTGCTCCTTAGAAGCGGCAAAGATGATGAGACTTCCTCTCTCCTACTTCGGACATGTTAGCAGCAGGGACCAGTCCCTGGAGAAGGACATCATGCTCGGTAAAGTGGAAGGTCAGTGAAAAACAGGAAGAGCCCCAATAAGATGGATTGGCACAGTGACAGTAGGAATGGTGCAGGACCGGGCAGTGTGTTTCCTTCTGCTGTGCACAGGGTCACTATGAGTTGGAACTGACTTATACATTACCTAACAATAACAACACGCATTAGACCCTGTGTTAGGCAGTTCGCATGCTTTATCTGACTTACTCCTCACAACACTGAGGAAGGTGCATCTCCATTTTACAGACAAAGACACCTGAGGCACAGAAAGGTTAAGTAACTTACCTAAAGTCACACAACTAGTAAGTTGGCAGAGATGGAATTCAAACCAAGGCAGACTCTGGTTCTACACTGTATTGCAGCTGTCAACTAGTCTTCATTTCCATTTGAAATTGTTTAGACCGAAACTGTCTATCAGTTTGTGTTCTGTTGGGATGCTGGAAGCTATGTCACCAGGATTTTGAAGTTTGAATGCTGGAAGGGTCACTCATGGTGGACAGGTTCCAGGTGACCTTCCAGACTAAGACAGACTCAGAAGGAGAGGTGGACTACTTATGAATAACAGTTAACACTGTCAGATAGCACCAGTGTGTTGAATATTGAAACATGATGAATGGCACCAGAATCTTGTCAGATACAGTGCCAGAAGATGAGACTCTCAGGTTGGAAGGCATTCAAAATACTCAAAATATGACTGAGGAAGAGCTGCACCCTCAAAGGACATGGAACCCATACACGTGGATACCATAGGCATCAGTGCACTGAAATGGACTGGCATTGGCCATTTTGAATCCGACTAATCACATGGTTTACCAGGCAGGGAATGACAAATGGAAAAGGATTGACATCACATGCATTATCAAAAAGAACACTTCAAGATCTATCATGAAGTATAATGTTGTCTGTGATACAATAATACCTATATGCCTACAAGGAAGACCAGTCAATACCACATTATTCAAATTTATGCAAAAACCACTGAAGCCAGTGATAAAGAAATTGAAGAATTCTACCAGCTTCTTCAGTCTGAAATTGATCCCACGTGAAGTCAAGGTACACTGATAATTACTGGTGACTGCAAATCAAAGATGAAGGATCAGTAGTTGAAAAATATAGTCTTGATGATAGAAATGATGATGGCGATCGAATGATAAAAGTTTACAAGATGGATGACTTACTTCTTCATTGTAACACCATACAAAGACATGGACTTCACCAGATGGTGAACTGACAACATCTATGGAAAGAGAGCCATGTTTGTGCCCTTTCCAAAGAGTGGTGACCCAATGGAATGCAGAAATCATTGAACAATATGATTGCTATCCCACACGAGTAAAGTTTTGCTGAAGGTAATAATACAAAACAGCTACAACCATACATGGACAGAACTTCCAGAAGTTCAAGCCGGATTCAAAAGAGGACGTAGAAGGAGGGATATCATTGCTGATGTCTGATGGATCTTGACTGAAAGCAGAGAATACCAGAAAGATGTTTACCTGTACTTTATTGACTATGCAAAGGCTTTCCATTGTGTGGCTCATGACAAGCTATGGACATCATTGCGAAGTCTGAGTATTCCAGAACACTTCATTGTGCTCATGAGGAATCTGTACCTGGACCAAGAGACAGCTGTTTGAACAGAACAAGGGAAGACTGAATGGTTTAAAATTAATAAAGGTGTGCATCACGGTTGTATTCTTTCACCATACTTATTCAACCTGTATGCTGAGCAAATAATCCAAGAAACTGGATTATATGAAGAAAAACATGGCATCAGGGTTGGAGGAAGACTCATTAAACAACCGGTGATATGCAGATGATCTAACCTTGCTTGCTAAAAGTGAAGAGGACTCAAAATACTGCTAAAGCTCAAAGACAACAGAATTCAGTATGGGTTTCATTTCAATGTAAAGAAAA
The DNA here is from genome assembly GCF_000296735.1 of Chrysochloris asiatica. Lineage (NCBI taxonomy): Eukaryota > Metazoa > Chordata > Mammalia > Afrosoricida > Chrysochloridae > Chrysochloris > Chrysochloris asiatica. The sequence goes on along the minus strand of NW_006408937.1, from coordinate 1,368,948 downwards.
CAAAAGTCCTCACCACTGGACCAATAAACAACATCCATATAAATGGAGAAAAGATTGAAGTTGTTAGAGACTTCATTTTGCTCAGATCAACCATCAACACACTCATGGAAGCAGCAGTCAAGATATCAAATGATGTATTGCCTTAGGCAAATCTGCTGCACTAGACCTCTTTAAAGTGTTGAAGAGCAAAGATGTCAGCTTGAGGACTAAGGTGCACCTGACCCAAGCCACGGTATTTTCAATAACCTCATATGCATGTGAAACTTGGACAGTGAATAAGGAAGACCACTGAAGAATTGATGCCTGTGAGTTATGGTGTTGGAGAATATTGAAATTATCATGGACTGCCAAAAGAACAAACAGATCTATCTGTGTTGGAAGAAGTGCAGCCAGAGTGCTCCTTGGTAGCCAGGATGGCCAGACTTCATCTCTCATACTTCAGATATACATATCATCAGGAGGGACGAGTCACTGAAGAAAGACATAATGTTTTGGTCAAGTGGAGGTTTGGAGATGAGCTGGCACAGTGGCAGCAGCAATGGGCTCAAGCTTATTAATTGTGAGGATGGTGCCGTACGTGGCAGCATTTCTTTCTGTTTTGCATAAGGTCGCTATGAGTTGGAATTGACTCGAGGACACCTAACAACAACAAACCTAAATTGTAACTTATTTCAGTCGCCCATTATTTATCTATCTATCATCTTTCCTCACACCTTCATCTAGTAACTAGCTGGAAAATGAAAAGACACATGTAACTACAACATCAGACATACTGCCTCATTGAAGGCTCACAGGCCTTTCCCATTTCATTTCATAAGCAAGAAAGTGAATCAACTGTCTAGTTTTCAGGACGAATAACGGGCCACAACTAGCCTGCCTATTGATTTACTTCACAAATGTTTTATAAATTTGCACAGGTATCAAACTGGTATATGCAACTGAGGTGTTCAAAGAAACCATCAATCCAAAGCTTTAAAAAAGTTTTTCTGTATATTAAATACATTTTCCAAACCAAAGTACCCATGTTTTGTTGTTAAGTGTTGGCCATAAGTGCTGTTCAGGGTTCCTGAAAAGTGGTTGGTGGCCTTGAACTGGCAACTCTGTGGTGAGCAGTCCATTTCTTATCCTACAATGCCACACATTAATAGCTATTAACTAGTGATCATTATCACAATGTAATCACATATGGAGATGGAAAAGAAGCAAAATAGGCCTTTCCCCATGATGTTAGCCATCAACAGCAGTTTGTCTACGTTAAATCCAGATAAATAGCGGACTTCATACTTACTGAATCGACAAGGTTTTCTGTTTTGTCTATCAGTAGTTCCAATCTTTCTCCACGGTGAGCCACCAGATCTAAAAATTAAACACAAGACACAACAGAAGCGATTATGCTTTCCGTTACACATCTGGCATCTCCTTTTGTCTGTTTTCAACCAAACCTGCTATTAATTACAGTTGGTATTCTTGGCAACTCACGTTCACTATAGAAGCGTTCACACTTAAGTCATCAAAGATTTCAGTAAAGCTTAGCAATTAAAATTGTTGCTAAGTGCTGTGGAGTTAGTTCCGACTCATAGCGACCTTGTATTTGGTTTCCGAGGAGCACCTGGTGGGTTTGAACTGCCAACCTTGCCGTTAGCCAAATTTAAGTTGTTGTTGTTATGTGCCGTGGAGTCGGTTCCGACTCATAGAGACCCTGTACAGGGTTTCCGAGGCTGTAAATCTTTACGGGAGCAGAAAGCCTCATGTTTCTCCCGTGCAACAGCTGGTAGTTTCAAACTGCTGACCTTGTGGCTCACAGTCTTGGAAATTTGTTTCTGAAAAGGGCTAGATGCAATTTTAGGATTTCATGGGTCATAGGTCTCTGTTGCAACTAGTCAACTTTGCCAGATGTAGACAATATGTAAATGAATGGGTGTGACTTTTGTCTGCAAACCCCTGAACGAAAGTTATGACCTGAAGGGTTTAAAAAAGAAAGAAAATCCCAAATTAAGTGAGGGAATGATAGCATGAGGAGTCTGCAAACCCTCTCCCAACAAAATAGCTAGAAAGTGAATATTATAAAACAACAAAATAGGCTTTAAATGCCTGTAAATTGTGGATGTCCTAAGGGCATACAGCAAAGAGGAGACAAATTTCAACAAGAAAACAAATTCTTGGGAACTAGAAGTCTGTGGCAGTTTAACCATGATATGCTCCCTCCCTTCCTCCCCCAGCTCAGTGAGAAGGAAGCTCTATTCCTGGCGAGTGCAGCCAAGAACATGGGGGCTCCCTTTACCACAGCTCCCAGTAGGGCTACGGTTTCCTATCAAGAGGGACAGGTAACCAGCACTCCTCATCTCATTCCCCAGTTCCAAGTTATCAAGGATTTCATTTTACTTGGATCCACACAACCACTGTCCATAAAAGCAGCAGTAAGGAAATCAAATAACTGATTGCACTGGAAAAGGCTGGTGCAAAAAAATTTCTTTAAAGTGTTAAAGAGCAAAGTTGTCACTTTGAGGACTAAGGTTCACCTGACCCAAGCCATAGTACAATCATCGCATATACAAATGAAAGATGAACAAAAAATAAAGACCAAAAATTGATGCATTTAAATTATGGTATTGGCAAAGAATATTGAGTATACCAAGCACTACTAGAAGAATGAACAAAACAAATCTGTCATTGAAAAAGTATAGTCAGAATGCTTGCTCCTTAGAAGCGAAGATGGTGAGACTTCATCTCACATACTTTGGACATGCTATCAGGATGGACCAGTCCCTGGAGAAGGAGAAAGAACCTCAATGAGGTGGCCAGCGCCATGACTACAATGATCATGAACATTCTATTATATGTAGGGCCATGAAAATCAGAAGACTTGTGGGATGACATCAGGAATAGTATACCGGAAGAAAGCAAAAGGTCATTAAGAAGACAAGGAAGAAAGAAAAAAAATGGATGTCAGAAGAGACTCTGAAACTTGCTCTCCAGAACAGATATTAAAGCAAATGGAAGACATGAGGAGGTAAAAGAGGTGAATAAAAATTTGAAAGGTCAGCCCGAGAAGACAAAGTCAAATGTTATAACGAAATGTTCAAGGACCTGGAGTTAGAAAACCAAAAGGGAAAAATTCAAACCTTGACTTGCAACACTGAAAGACTCGATGGGCAAAACACTGAATGACCCAGAAAGCAGCAAGAGATGGAAGGACTACACAGAGTCCCTGCACCAAACAGAAACGGGTGATGGTCAACCATTTCAAGAGGTAGCATATGGTCAAGAGTCGATGATACTGAAGGCAGAAATCCAAGGTGTACTGAAGGCATTGGCAAAGAACAAGCTCCAGGAATTGATGGAATACAAACTAAAATCTTTCAACAAACTCATGCCGCACTGGAGCCACTCATCTAGGCCAACTGACTAAAAGAGATCCATATTTGTGCCCATTTCAAAGAGAGGTGACCCAAAAGAAAGCAGAAATCATTAGACAGTATCATTAATATCGTAAGCAAGTAAAATTTGGCTAAAGATAATTCAAAAATAACTACAACAGTACACTGACAGAGAATTACCAGAGTTTTAAGCTAGATTCAAACCAGAATGTGGAATAAGGGAATATCACTGCTGATGTCTGATGGAACTTGGCTGAAGGCAGAGAATATAAGAAAGGTGCTTATCTGTGCTTTACTGACTACGCAAAGGCTTTTGATTGTGTGGATTATGACAAGCTATGAATCACCTTGAGGAAAATGAGTATTCCAAAGCACTTAACTGTGGCAGCTGTTCAAACAGAATGAGGGAACACTGAATGGTTTAAATGTAGGAAAGGTGTGCACGAGGCTTGTATTCTTTCACCATACTTGTTCAATCTATATGCTGAGCAAATAATTCGAGAAACTGGATTATATGAAGAAGAACGTGGCATTAGGATCAGAGGAAGACTCATTAACAATCAGAAATATGCAAATGATGCAACCTTGCTTGCTAAAAGTGAAGAGGACTTAAAAAACTTACTGATGAAGACCAAAGACCACAGCCTTGGTATGGGTTGCACCTCAGTTTAAAGAAAATAAAAATCCTCACTACTGGGCTAATAAATCACATCAAGATAAATGGAGAAAAGATTGAAATTGTCAAAGACTTCATTTTGCTCACATCAACACTCATGGAAGTGGCAGTCTAGAAATCAAATGATATATTGCATTAAGCAAATTTCTACAGAAGATCTCTTTAAAGTGTTCAAGAGCAAAGATATCAGTTTGGGGACTACGGTGCACCTGACTGGTATTTTCTACAACCTTATATGCATGTGAAAGTTGGACAATGAATAAAGAAGACCGTAGAAGAATTGATGCATTTGAGTTATACTGTTGAAGGAGAATATTAAAAGTACCATGGACTGCCAAAAGAACAAATGAATCTTTGTTGGAAGAAGTACAGCCAGAATGCCCCTTAGAAGCCAGGATGGCCAGATTTTGTGCATCATACTTTGGACATATTACCAGGAGGGACCAGTCTCTGGAGAAGGACATCATGCTTCGTAAAGTGGAGGGTCAGCGAAAAAGAGGAAGACTCCCCAGTGAGATGCATTGGCAGCATCCATGGGCTCAAGCGTGGCAATTGTGAAGTTGGTCCAGGATCGAGCAGTGTTTCGTTCTGTTGTGCATAAATTCGCTATGAGTTGGTACTGACTCGATGGCATCTAACAACAACAATAAAAACACAAACTGCCCCAAGAGACCTAAGAAGAATTAGTGATTTCCAAACTTCACACAAGGATGAGCCAGACCCAGATTGTTAAGTGGATTCTACTAAACAGTAGTTCAAGAAGGATTGGTAACAGTGTTTTAAAATGAATTCTTTCAAAAATACAGAAGAAGAGGAAACAATTCTCTATTACTTTGTCATTGTTGTTGGGTACTGTCAATGTTATCCATAGCTTGTCAAGACCCACACAGTCGAAAGCCTTTGCATCGTCAATAAAGCACAGAAGTATCTTTCTCACGTTCTGGTGTGCTGTAGGATAAGCACTGGACTGCAAGGCCAGTTTGAACTGCAAGGCAGAGGTTCAAACCCACCAGCCACTCCTCAGAAATCCTATATAGGGTTGCTATGAGTTGGAAACGACTTGACGGAACTTAACAAAAAGCAGCTTTTTGGGTTTGTTGTTGTTGGTGTTGTTGTTGTTGGT
>NW_006408937.1:1346112-1363588 GCF_000296735.1 Chrysochloris asiatica | reverse complement strand
ACATATAATCTGGAAATGCTCTTTTTGAGAATGAATGTGGTGCGATTCCTCTTGAGTATTCTATTTCTGACATAATTAATCATATGACTGTCTGATATAAAATGGCCAATACCTGTCCATTTCAGCTCAGTAATGCATAAGACATTGCTCTTTGTTCATTCCATTTTGTTTTTTACAATGTTTAATTTTCCTAGATTCTTACTTTGTCCTTTCCACGTTCTCATTAGTGGATTCTTGCATCTGCTTTTCCTCATTCTGAATTGTGCCCATCTGCAAATGAAGGTCCCGAAAGCTATGATCCATCCACATCATTAAGGTCAACTCTGCCTTGAGGAAGCAACTCTTCCTTAGTTGATTCACAGTGCTATGGCAGTTTTGTAATGATGTAATTTACAAGTTATGCAATGGTGTATTCTTCCCTAACCCTAACCTTAACCCTAACCTTAACCATCACAGTCAGCATTACTCTTGCCAGACAGGACATTAATGAGCAAAATGTTCAAATAGTAGATTTGTTTCTATTGTTGTAAATGAGTACTGTCAGATAACAAAATAGCCAATAGGTGAGGAGTAGGTATACTCCTTAAATGTATCTATGGATTCAATATAATCCCAATCAAAATCTCAGGGGGGTTTACTGTAGAAACTGACAATCTCATCCTGAAATTCATATGGAAATACAAGGGACTCAGAACAGCCAAAACCATTTTGAAAAAGGACGAAGTTGAAGGACTCAAACTTTTGAATTTTAAACTTACTACAAAGCTAAACTAAACAAGGTAGTCAAGTACTACTCATAATATGGATGAACCTAGAGGACATATTGGTGAGTGAAATTAATCAATCACAAAATGACAAATATTGCATGACACCACTATTGTAAAAAGTCAAGAAAAGGGTTTCACAATAAAAGACATATTTTTTGATTGTTACCAGGGATAGGGAGAAAGGAAGAGTAGTTCAATGACTAGAAGGTTGTTATTGTTAAAGTGCTGTAGAGTCGGTTCTGACCCATAGCGACCCTGAACAGGGTTTCCGAGGCTGTAAATCTTTATGGGAGCAGAAAGCCTCATCTTTCTCCCACAGAAACAGCTGGTAGTTTCGAACTGCTGACCTTGCGGTTCACAGCCCGATTCGTAACCACTACGCTACCAGAGTAGTCATGTGTTAATATGAATGAAGGGGAAGGCAATATACAATAAGAGGGAGGTAGGAAAACAAAATGATGGAAGCAGGGGAAGATATGGAGAGGGGCACAAGAGTTAAAGGCAACAGAGGTAAATGCTGTCACATACTATGTAGTGGATATATAGGACACGCATGGGACTGCGAACCACAGGTCAGTGGTTTGAGCCCACCATTTGCTCTGCAGGAGGCTTTCTGCTCTTGCAGAAGATTGAAAGCCTCAGAAATACTACGCGGTGGTGGTGTGCCATGAAGTCGGTTCCGACTTATAGCAACCCTGTATAGGGTTTCTGAGGCTGTAAATCTTTATGGGAGCAGAATGCCTCGTCTTTCTCCCATGGAACCACTGGTAGTTTTGAACTGCTGACCTTGAGGTTAGCAGCCCAACTCGTAACCACTACACTACTAGAGCTCTCTCAGAAACCCTATACAGGCTTGCTATGAGTTGGAATTGACTCAGTGGCACTTAAAAACAACACACTCCTGCAATAATGGTGGTGTGAGAGTAGATACATGAATAGAAATATATAGGCTGAATGAGTGTGGGAGGGAGAGCAGGAATATACCCACAAATACATAGGTTTGACAAAGGATATTTGTGTTTGGGTATTTACCTTTGCTGCAAATATGCCCATAAATGTATGGAGCACACAAGGGGCACTTCTTAGCCATAACTAAACCCCTTGAGGAAATGAGTCACTGTGCCTAAGGGCTCAGGACTATAATCTAGGAGGACACCATGGCCAATTGGCAAAACAAAGATAATGCTCTACATCCTACTTTGGTGTGTAGCAATTAGGGTCTTAAGAGCTTGTAGGTCTCTCCCTGTTTGGAGGAAAGAATTCTGATGACAATTGAAGACTCACAGAAACGATTAGTTCAACAAACTAATGGACCACATGAACATCAGTATCCATGACCCTGAGAACAGAACAAAAAAATGGTGCCTGGCAACCACTATCAACTGCTCTGAAAGGGATCACATTACAAGGTCCTTGATATCATGGGGAAAATATGGAACAAAACTCAAAATCATTAAAAAAAAAAAAAAAGACCAGGTTTACTGATTGGATGGACTGAGCCTATGGCCCTTGGTCATCCTTCAGGTCTGGAACTAAACTCACCCCCCCACTGCTCAATCTTCAGCACATAATTAGATAGATCTGTAGGGGACACAGGCGTCTTGGTGTGATGCTGCATGATAAGCAATGGACTGTGCTAACCACAAGGTCAGTGGTTCAAACCCACTCCACGGCACTTAACAACAAAAACATAAGGGGAATGACATCATTACTGAGGTAGGAACACCATAGAATGGTCAACCATTTGAGATCAAAAGGGCAGCATTTAGCCAAAGGCAAAGGTCAGAAGGGTTGGAAACAAGGAACCCAGGAAATGAGATACATGATGTTACATTGAAGGGACTGCAATCAATTAGCTGAAACCCAATGTGTACAATTTGTTGGGTGTAAAACTGATGATCTGCTGTGTACATCTACACCAAATTCACAATAAAAAGTTAAACACCAACAAAGCAAAACAGCAGTATGGGCCCAATGATAGGGTGTATGAAACATTGGAACTGAATCGAGAGCCAAGAAATAAACTGGAATTTACAGTCAGTTTATTATTCAATGTAATAATAATAATCTACACAAAAGTATGAACTTCTGGTGTGGTGCTGTAGGGTCAGGACTGAGAACCACAAGGTCGGCAGTTCAAACTCACCAGCTGCTCCTCGGAAACCCTACACAAGGTTGCTATGAGTTGGACTCGACATAACAATAAGCACTGGGCGGCAAGGTTGTTTTGAACTGCAAGGTTGGAGGTTCAAACTCACCAGCTGCTCTAGGAAACCCTATACAGGGTTGCTATGAATCGGAACCAACTCCACAGCACTTAACAACAACAACAAGAAATGTAAATACCACTGCATGAATCAATGAAAAAGCATACTTGATATATTTTAATAGATTATTTTAACATGCTAAACAGGTTTTTGACAAAATGAAAACAGATGAAATGGAAATTATAAAACAGTTCTATATTTTGACAAATACAACAATTAGTTTTTTGGGTCCAATTCTTTTTCTTAGTCTACTGACAATACCAGCTATCTAGGTGCTCCAGTGAAAACTAACTACATCAGTTGCTTATTTGTCACAAGGTTCTTAGAATTTAATCTTACTAAGTATACTAATAAATTTAGAATGAAGAACAGTCATAAAGTTTTAAAAAGAAATCAATCACACAAGTAGACAGCATGACAGGTAAGTAACCTCCCTAGTTCAGCCGACAGATTCTAATCTAAGAGTAAGGAACAGTAGTTGTTAAGTACCGTCGGGTTGGTTCCGACCCATAGCTAACCTGAATAGGGTTTCCCAGGAGTGGCTGGTGAGTTTGAAGTGCAACCTAGTGGTTCAAACCAATTTTGCAATCCAGTGCATTAACCCCCAGCACCACACCAAGACTCCAAGAGTAAGGACTCAAAGTCAGGAAGTGCTGTTTCAGTCTTTCTAGAACAATTTATCTACTGGCATCAATTTTGCCTACAGGCACGTGGACTAACCCATAAAACATACCTATGTTTCTGACCATTATTCCTTTTAGTTCGTCCACTTGAGCTTGAGTCTCCACCACTTTGTCTAGGCCCTTATTCTCGGAGTGATGCTTCTATAAGAAAATCAGGTTTAACTTAAGTAATACAGACATTATTTATAATATGAAAACAAAAACAAGAGGAATGACAATTGACACTGAGGAATGTTATAAAAATATGTGTATATTGGTACAAAAGATAGATGTCACATCATTAGGAAAAAAACATGACTAGAATGAGAGGGGAAAAAGGATATCATAAAAAATTACATGAAATAAAAGCATACCATTGTATAAAAATATTACCTTACTTTAAATAAAGTAAAATATATCAAACATACATGTGATCCTCTTGGAGTACCAGCAGAGAGACATGGCAGTGGGGATCTATGATCTATGTTCAAGAAAGAAAACTACAACAGGGAGATGACCGGGAAGGGTCACCAAAAATTGTTCCCAGATTCTTTGGATATGATGAGGTAGGGGTGGCTCCCTACTGAGCAACTATTTTTATATCTGCTGGATTTGAGCATTACATCCTATTTTCATTGGCTTCTCATAGGAGCTAGAATGTAAAATCCTGATGATAATACAAGGGTTCTTCAAAAAGTTCACGGAAAATGTGTATTATGAAAAAACTATGCATGTATTATGAAAAAACTATGCATGGGTTTCAAATGTTTTTTGCACCAAAATAAACTCACACTAACTTGTGTTTGAACATGATCTAGTTTGAGGCATTAAGAACGATAAGCCATCAATTAGTTTGATAAGAGTCACCATGAATTCTGTTAAGATTGAAGGAAGAACAAAGATCAAATTTATCGTGAAACTTGGGCGGAAGAAGGGCAAACTCACTGATGCTTTATGAAACATCTACGGGAACAATAGCGCAAAGAAATCAGCACTTTCCAAATGGATAACTCGTCTTAAGAAGGGATGAGATGATGAAGATGAAGCCTGCAGAAGCAGACCATCCACATCAATTTGTGAGGAAACAATCTTATTTAAGCCATAATTGAAGAGGCCTGATGATTAACAGAACAATATTAACATTAAAAAGAACACAGGAGAAACGAAAATAATTTACAATAGATGTTTTTAATGACTCACAACAAACGCACAACTACAGCTTCTGTCTTTGCACTCCACTGATTTCATGGATAAAATTAAGCATTTAAAAAGTTGCTCTTCAGCATTATTCATCAGAGAAATCCACCATGAGAACCACTATGCACCCATAGAATGACTAAAATTAAAATGACCATGTCAAATGTTGACAAGGAGACAATGGAACTAACACCTTGGAAAACAGTGTGGTGAAGTATTATGAAGTTAAACATCACTTACCATATGACCCAGCAATACCACTCCTAGGTATTTACCCGAGAGAAATAAAAACATATGTCCACACAAAGACTTGTACGTGGATATGCACAGCAGCTTTATTCAGGATAGCCCCAAACTGGGCCAACTCAAATATACAGCAACAGGTGAATGGAAAAACACATTGTGGTGTATGCATACTTACTACTCAGCAAAAAAGAAAAAAAGGGAGAACAAAGTATGGATTCACACCACAACCTACCAAAAGCCGTACAATGAACAAAAAAAGCAAGACACAGAAAGTGCATACTATATTGACTCCATTTATATCAAACTGTAGGAAAGACAAAACTTAGTGACAGTAAGAGATAGTGGGTGTCGGAAGTCAAGAGTGTAGGGAAAGGGACTGACTGTCCAGGGAAAAAAGGGTGCTCATCTTGTACACCAGTGTATGTAAAACTTCAATGAACTGAAACTTAGGGACTGACACAGATGAAAAGAGTTTGAAAGGATTAATTTGAGCGGTTCAAATATTAGTCTCATAGAATGTTAATGTGTACGTTAAAAGGTCATTTGCAATGCTAAATGGATTTAAATATTAGATGGGTAATTGAATTAGATGAGCTATAATGTTCTTCCCAATCCTGTGATACTTTAACTGCCATTCATAAAGAATGTTACTGATTATTAGATTTCTACTCATTTTTAAAATGACCCCTTCTATAGTTGTATCCTTTTTAGTATGTTCTAACTGTGATGGTTAATGTTATGTGTCAACTGGACTAGGCCATGAGTCTTGGTATTATGTAACGAGCCTCCATTTTGTGATCTAATGTAAGGGCTGTTTCCTTAGGGTAATGGCCCCTGCAACCATGTGAGTCATGAGAAGCCTCCAGCCTGAAGCCTGCTCCACAGATTTAGGACTTGCCAACCTCCACAACTGTGAGTCATTTTCTTGAAATCTCTCTGTCTTTCTCTTGGAACCAACTCAATGACACTTAACAACAACAACATATACTTCACTGGTTCTGCTCCTCTAGAGAATCTAGCCTAAGACAGTAACACAATTAGAAAAGTTTATTGCAGGTCAGAGGCTCTATATTCATGATACTTAAAGAAAATAAAAAGGAAGATATGAATCAAAATCTTTTATCTTGAGGAAGATCTTACCAGTTGTGCAGCCAAGACACTTGAGAACTCACTATTCATGGCGTATGGAAGTGCTGTCTGTGCTCGCGAACCATATGTAGTTTGAAACCTCTTTTTTATCTCATTCAGAAAAGTAAAAGCTCGAGACCGTTCAAAATCCTGAAGCGAGACCAACATAGAGTTCACATTTTTAAATTGAATAAAACATGATAAGAGTTACTGTTCACCGAATAATGACTCTATGAAGTAGGAAGTAGCATTGGTCCCATTTTACAGGTAAGGAAACGAAGACTCTGAAGAACAAAGAAACTTGCCCAATGCCAACAACATTCTGATTCCTGGCCGCTGAATATAAAGGAAGTCCGGCTTTGGCGCTGGAGGATAAGCACGCAACCATAAGTTTAGTTTGAACCACAAGGTTAGCGGTTCAAACTCACCAGCTGCTCCTCGGAAACCGACTCGATAGCATTTTGCAACATAACAACATTACCAGTTGAATATAATGCTGCTTAAGTTATCAGCTTCTTGAGGGCAGGAATTGGGGCGTTTTCTTCCTCCAAATGTTCTACAGGATCAATTAGAAGGTCTAGCACAAGAAGATGATCGATACAAGAGTAGTAATCTGTCACATACAAAGATAATGCTACTAAGCTGAACACTACTTTTGTGTGACAGTGACATTATCCAATCCTGGGCAGTCAAAAATTTGAGCTACATACCCAACAGTAGCAGCAGCAGCAGTAGCAAATTACAACACAAGAAATATAAAGTTCAAATGTGACCCTCCCCAATTTAGGGAGAATCCTCATCTACTCTAGTCAAGGCCTTTCACATCTGAGTGACCTGAAACATATCTGGGATTTTTCCTAATTACAGAAAATACTGTGAAACCAATGTCACCCTAATGAGAACTTTCGTTAACTCACTGATATCCATTTCACCCAATATGATTATTCTTAGCTCAACTTAAACTGAGGTCAATAGCTAAATTCAGGAGTCCTGTGTACGTGGTGGGGGGGAGAATCACATTATTATTTTCATCAATTTTTGATTTAAATTTCAATTGTAGATGAGATGAAGGTAACAAACTAAAATAGTACCCAACAGTTACTTATGACTTTGTAACCAACAGAAATCTTTTTTTTCATATACCATCACAGTTACACATATCTTAAAATTGCATTTACATTCATTCTATTCCAAAATTATTATAGTTATTAGACTTTGCTACTACTTGTGAAGGAGCTCTGGAACGCTGGTAGCGTAGTGGCTACAAATTGGGCTGCTAACCTCAAGGTCAGCAGTCTGAAACCACTAGCTGTTCCGTGGGAGAAAGATGAGGCTTTCTGCTCCTGTAAAGATTCCCAGCCTCGGAAACTTTGTACAGGGTCGCTATGGGTCAGAACTGACGCCACGGCACACCACCACCACCACTTCTTGTTGTGAAGTGCTGTCAAGTCGGTTCTGACTTATAGCAACCTTGTATAGGGTTTCCAAGGAGCAGCTGGTGGGTTTGAACTGCCAATCTTGTGGTTCATAGTCCATTGCTCATCCTACAGCGCCACACTAAATTGCTATTAAGAATCACATGCATGACTATATTAGTTTTTAAATATTTAGAGTATTGTATTCCAATATAAAGGAGCTCTGGTAGCACGGTGGTTATGAATCAGGCTGTGAACTGCAAGGTCAGCAGTTCGAAATTACCAGTTGTTCCGCGGGAGAAAGATGAGGCTTTCTGCTCCCATAATGATTTTACAGCCTCGGAAACCCTGTACAGAGTTACTATGAGTTGGAACCGACTCCACGGCACACAACAACAACATTCCAATATAAAAATGGTTTCCATTATAAACATGTGTGGAAGCATGATGGCTCCATATAAGCTCTGGCAGTTTAAGCCTGTCAGTTGTCTGTGGGAAAAAGACACAGGGTTGCTGTAAGTCAGAACCGACTTGACAGCACTTAACAACAACGTAAACATATGTGTTTTATTTTCTTCATTTACAAACGTTCTGAGAGGGACTCGTGGTGTCAAAGGGACCACTGACACAATAAAGATCCATCCCCTTTGCTAGTCATCCATTTAGAAATCAGCATGTGACCTAGTTCAAGACAAGACATGAAACGGAGTCTACTATGAAAGCAGGGGGTGAGGGGGAGTGCTTGCTTCTGTGACATTTCCTCATTCCTGTGATAGGAGACACAAGAAGACATAGTTGCTCTTGTCTAGACCTAGATAAAGAAGAATTTTATCTTCATGCAACCATAGGGGAACTAATGCAGGATGAAGCTGACATTGAAAGTAGTAGAGGAGAGAAAAAGCTTGATAATATCATGAAGTTATTGAGCATTTTATGTCTAGTACCTACATAATATCAAAACCAACCTCATCAATAAACTGTAGGTTTGCATAGTCAAGTGTGATTTTGTTTTCCAAAGCTCAAATATATTAAAGTCTTCAGTAACTAAGAACTGATGGAATGAAATGATCGATTAAATATTCCAGTTAGGAAACATTTTTGAGACAATTTGATACCAAAGGATCAGAATTATGAACACCAATTTTCACTATATAACAGGTTACATGTAGAAGTTGCAAGAGGTTAAGCTAAAATTCGACCCAAACCAGGATGATATGAATATAACCAAATATAAACTTTTCTTATCATTGGCTGTTCTAAGAAAGTATAGAAAAAAATTCCAGTTATCCACGTCACCTTTACCCTCCATACCAACATCAAACCCAAACTGTAAGCCAAGTGCTTAATATCTGTGCCACCAGGGTGTAGATAATTAAGAACTGATGGTGTTAACAGTAAACACAGTTAAATAGCAATATGTATTCAAGTTACTTACATCATCAGTGATACAGAGATATACAATCCTGTCTTGACAGATGTAATGGAACAAATAACTGTAGAATAAAAGACATAAAACTTACTGTGGTTATAAGCAACATTTCTTTCACTTCTATCTCTATATAAGTAAATTCAGTACTGCCAAGGTTAGCATATTATTTACAGATATAATTTACTCTGCCTCTACCCCTCCCATACACTATTGCTCTCAAGTCAAACTGATAGAGAATAAAAAAATCAAAAGAAGGTCTCTACTCTAGCTACTACATATTACAACTGCATATGTATTACCCATAATGATAGCTGCAAAGGTATAATTAGACTCTTAAGGCTTCAGCAAGAGATGACATTCAAGGAGAGACACGTAATTAAAATTAACCTCCAATAGACCATACATTCTCCCTTACTTTTTTCTCCCTAAAGCTTTTATTGTGAATTGAGTGATAGTTTACATGGGAGAACATCGGTTTTGCACTCATCCTATCATATTTCGTTTCATTGCAATGATTACAATCCCCTCCATGCATCATCAGTTAACAGTATTTGCTTCGATTCCCTATTTTTTTGGGGTTTTGGACGTACACAAAAATATTCAGGAACATATAATCATTTAAACCACCAAAGGGCACATTTTTGCAAGCCTGCCTCCTGGCCACCAGCACACAGCCTTTATCTTTCCATGAGTCTACAGTCCTCAGCTGTTCCCTCTCTCCATGTTGTTATCTCTGCCTCCATCTCTGGTGTTGCTGCTTCTCTGGATAAGGTCCCACATTCCGCTCTTGCTCTTTTCCCTTGATGGTCCTAGGGTCCTCTGTTTCTGGAATGTAAGATTAACTACTCCCCTCTTTCTAGTATAAAACTTCTACCTTTACAGTTGTTGACAGTCACAATTACCCATGATAACAATTAGTCACTATTGAATCATAAGAATCTTATCCCCATCTCCTTTCACCAGACACATCTAGACAAGATGAAAACTATTCAGTGGGGATTCTACCTTTCCTAGCACACTCTGAAACTAAATTCCCTCTTGAAAATTTGTAAGCCAGTCACTTCATGCCTTTATAGTCCCCACCCACCCCCCCATTTTAGCTAACCCATGTCTAAGTTGCCAATCCCTATCAACCCTGTGTAGAGGGGATAGGTCTGATCCTTGATGTGAAGACTCCTTCCCTCTCAGTTGGTATTTGGAGCTACTCGATCCATAAATATAGGTCAAGTTCGTCAAACTGCAGCAATTCACACTTGTTTCCTTCATCAAATTTCTTTATCTTCCTCTAGTTGCATTTCTGGTCATCAAGTCATCAAAGCTAGGTCAAAAGGGTACAATCTGCAAGTATGGGCATTCTTGTGTGTGTTTCCCCCCACTTTATATTAGCTGGCTGCTTCACTCTCAGATCTAGTCCTCTGTGTCTAGGTCATTGTTCACGGATGCAGGAGTCCCCAGGTTCTCCCTTACTTTTTGCTAAGGTTTTAAAACAAACACACTTCTTCTGAATACAAAATAACACTTGAGTATGTACTTTGAATCAGTTAACTGTGCTAGGTGCTGAAGATACAAATAAGACCCTCAGAAGTCAATGTGAGGTTGGCCCAGGATCAAGCAGTGTTTTGTTCTGCTGTGCATAAGGTCACTATGAGTCGGTGCTGACTCGATGCCACCTAACAACAACAACAACTTCCTTCTGAACCCCAATGGCTTGGATAAATCTGTGTTGTTCCCTGTTACAGACTGAATTTTGTCCCCACAAAATGTGTGAAGTCCTAACCCCTGCACCTATAAATAGGCCCCACTGGGAATAGAGGGGTTCCTTTGTCATGTTAATGAGGCAACACCAGAGTAGGGTAGGTTCTAAACAGAACCACTTCTGAGTTATATAAACAGCAGAATAAATACAGACATACACCATGGGGATGACAGATGCCACATGAAGAACTATCTATAATCAAAGGAATGTCAAGGGCTACCAGGAGACACCAGTAACTAGGAGAGAGACTCACAGAAAGAACTGGCATGACCAATTCCTAGATTTGAACTTTCAGCCTACAGAACTGTGGGACAATACATTTCTGTCTTTTGAAGTTACCCACTTGTGGTGTTTCTGCTATAGCACTAGGTAACTAAGATAGCATTTTCCTGGGAACTTAGTAGGTACACATAAACTTAATAAGTTTTGGGAAAAAATTTATACTGTCTTAGCTTTCTAGTGCTGTTATAAGAGAAATACCACAAGTGGAGGAGTCCTGGTGTGGCTTGCTGTGGTTTTAATGTGCTGGACTGCAAAGTCAGTTTGAACCATAAGGTCAGCAGTTCAAGCTCACCAGCCGCTCCTCGGAAACCCTATATAGGGTTGCTATGGGTCGGAACTGACTCGACGACATTTAACAACAACAACCACAAGTGGATGCCTTTAACAAACAGAAATGTATTCTCTCACAGTTTAGGAGGCTAGAAGTCCAAATTCAGAGTGCCAGCTCTTGGTGACGGTTTTATCTCTTTGTCAACTATGGAGAACCATGCTTCTCTTCCTTCAGTGTCTGGAGTCCCAGATCTCCATGTGTCTTGGCATCAAACTTCCTCTAGAATCAGGCCTTCCACTCCTAGCTCCTCTTTCTTGGTGGTAGTAACTCATTTCTCTCTCCGTTTATCTTTGCAAGATGAAAACTACTATAGACCACACCTCCAAGGAAACTCCTTTACAAATGTTTGGCTGCTCATAGGAGATCTCACCATGAAAGTGATCTCATCATGGGGGCTTACGTCTTAACTATTAAACCAGTGAGAATCCTGGCCCCGTCAAGCTGACACAAAAGCATAATTGTCACACATACCCATAAGTCTATAACTGTTTAACTCCTAAAGCAGCATTTAGTCCTGCAAACCTATAACAGCAGGAAGCAGACTATAAAATCTATATAGTTCCCAAAGATGATATACTCTCTAATACCCATTTAAGATGTAATCAGAAAGGGCAATGGACCATGAAGAACCTTCTGGAGAGCAAAGCCAAGAGTCAGAGAGAAAAGTCAAGGAGTTTTTCCAAGAAAGCTGACCTACTAACCACTCTACAGTTACAAAAAGTAATCTTTAAAACTGCTGCAGGCTTCCAGTTTGGTGGCGGCAGAGCAGAGTCAGGTAGGACAGGCTCTGTGGGGGAGGAGCTGAAAACCCAGAGAAGCTGCTCTCACGGAACAGCACCAGAGCTCTAGATCTAGCATAAGGTTCAGGGCGTCAGTTTTCTGCAACTTCCAGTGGAAAAATCATGTATAAAGGAAAATATTGCAATTTAGGAATCGGTCAAGTCATGGGACTCCCTCTGCTCCCATCCCGCCTGGGAGGAGGTCAGAGGGCAAGGCTATAGCCAGACCGACACAGGGAACCGGCAGCACAAGGAACCGGCGCAAAAGCGGCACAGTGACATTTGCAAAAGGAGGTGTGGGGGGATTCTACACATTTCCCCCTCTTTTCCCTGTCATGCCTTCTTTTCCCAGCCCAGATGCCTTCAGGTGGGTGGGTGCGCACCCCCAAAAAAAGTCCAGCATTGAGACCACAGCTTTCCCACGGCACAGAGAGAAAGAGCCCCATCGGTCCAAGGGCAAATTCTTTGGGCGCTGCTTTTCACATCTGCCTGTGGGTCCCAGCCCTAAAGTTAACTTGTGTGGGACCCTTTACTCCTGCCTATCCAGCAAGACAAAAAGCAGGTTTGCCCAGACAGAAAAACCATACGAAAAATCTGTAAAACCCCAACATAAAAAGATGCAACTATTTCAAGAATTATGCTGTGCACACGCAGATAACTAACTGATCTTCAGAGACAAAAATAGTAAACAATCTTTCTCCCGTTAACTTCTCAATATCTATCTATGCACCTCTACAGGGGTGACAAGGGGAGGGGCCTGAGCAAGTGGACACCCCCATCCACTGCTGGAGGCTTCTACGGTGCACACACACTGCCTGTGTTGCAAGGCGACTGGACAGTCGGCCACAGTTTTATTTTTGTTTCAAATTGGTGGGTTTTGTCTCTGCTTTTATATTGCTTCTGCTTTGAAGCCTTTTGATCACACATTTTTTTTGCTGGAGATGGAAGCTTTTTCTTCCTACGTTACCCAAGAAGAGTCAGCAATCGTGGCCATATGCTACAAGCATATTGCATAATATTCCACCATTGGACAAGAACCAATAACAGCTGCTAAGCATTACATGCGTAAAGGAAAGCCTATTTCCTAATCATATCCACCAGGGGACACCCAGTAAGCTTAATAGCACATCAACAAACATCCATTTAAGCATTAAAAACCCACATAACTACTGGAAATGACAAACAAAAAACAACAAAAGATATCAAAACATGTCCCAAAACAGAAAAGAGTAACTGAGAAAAATGAGCTGGAGACAGACAAAGGCTTTCCAGAAGAGGAAGAGCAGGTTTTGGATTTGCCTGAGAAGGAATTCTGAAGAATGATAGGGAAAGTATTTCAAATGCTCCGAAAAGGGGTGGAGGAAAACAAGGAAGAAGTCAGTAAAGTACTACAAGAGCAATCAAACAAGCTCGATATAGCACTGGAAACAATTAAAAACCTGCAAAAAGAGGTCCAGATGATTAATAATAAAATATCAGAAATGGACAATACACTGAAAGGAGAAACGAGCAGAATAGAAGAGACGGAAGCCAGAACCAGCGATCTGGAAGACAAATCTTTCAATACTGCTAAGATAGAAGATTCAAGCAGAAAGAAGGATTAAAAAATCTGAAGAGAGCCTAAGATTCATGCTGGATAACATGAAGAGGAACAATTTAAGAATTATTGGCATTCCAGAACAGGAAGAATCAGAGAAGTCCACAGAGGAGAAAGTTGAAGAGCTTCTGGAAGAAAATTTCCCTAACAATTTGAAAGATGAGAAGATAAACATCAAGAAGCTGAACGTACCCCAGGAAGGATAAACCCCAACAGAAAATCAACAAAACATATAAATAATCAAGCTCTCCAAAATCAAAGACAAGGAGAGAATCCTAAAAGCAGCCAGGGAAAAGAGAAATGTTACTTACAAAGGCAAGCAAATCAGATTAAGTTCTGACTTCTCAGCAGAAACCATGCATGCAAGAAGGCAATGGGGAGACATATACAAAGTCCTAAAAGAAAAAAAACTGCCAACCAAGATTTGTCTATCCAGCAAAAATGTCAATCAAATACAATGATGCAATCAAAACATTCCAGGATAAACGGAAGCTAAGAAATCTTGTCAAAGCTAATCCAGCACTTCAAAACATCCTAAAGGGAGTTCTTTGTACTGAAAACCAACAAGAACAGACAACAACCAGAGACTGACAAGCTTGGCAACACCACCTGAAACTCAGATGACAGATAGCAGAGTCCAGAACAGAACAAAATTACAACAATGAATTCAAAGGATCTGGGAGGTCAACCGAAGATCAAAATAATACCAATGTCAGAGAAGGGATAAATGTAGGAACAGGGATGCAGGTGGTGAAGAGGTCAGGTAGATTACAGGACACAATAGCTTGTCTTAAATGGAGGGAAAAGTTAATAGACTATAAGGTAACCCCAAAGAAAGTTAATACTCCACAACTTACCATGAAAATGAACTTCCAAGCAGAACAAACAAACATGAAAACCTAGAAGAAACCACAAGAAACAGCACAAAAAACCCCCAAACTCAGCACAAGAAGGCATGCAGAGCAAAGGAAGGAACAGCACTACCAATTGAGCAAGACAACATAACCATAAGAAATATCTATGCCCTCAATGAAAGAGCACCCAGATATATGAAGCAAACCTAACTAGAACTGAAGAAAGAAATAGATAAACCTTCAATTATACTGGAAGATTTTAATACACCACTTTCGAAAAGGGACAGAGCAGCCAAAAAGAAACTCGACAAAGTTACAGAGGAACTAAACAACACGATCAACCAACTTGACCTCATAGATGTGTACAGAGAATTCAACTCAACAACAGCACAATACACATTCTTCTCCAGTGTACATGGAACATTCTCCAGAATTGATCATGAGTTAGGTCACAAAGCAAGCCTCCATAAATTTACAAATATCAAAATACTACAGAGCATCTTTTCAGACCACAAAATTAACAAAATTAACACATCAACTAGCATCTCCAACAATTAGAAACAGAGGGAACCCACAGCCACCAAAAGAAAAGAAATAATAAAGATAAGAGAAGAAATAAATGAGATTGTAAACAGAAAAACTACAGAAAGAATCAACAGGGCAAGTAGCTGGTTCTTTGAAAGGGTTAATAAAATTGACAAACCATTGGCAAACCTAACAAAAGAAAAGAGGGAAAAGACACAAATAACTCACATTAGAAACCACTTGGGTGATGTCACAATGGAACCAAACAAAATAAAAAGGATAATAACAGAATACTATGAAGAGTTGTACTCCAACAAATTTGAAAACTTAGATGGATAACAATTTTAGAAAAACACGACCTACCTAAACTTACACAGAGTCTAGTAGAAAACTTGAACAGACCCATAACAAAAGAAGAAATTGATCAGGTCATCAAAAAAACCCCAACCAAAGAGGTCCAGGCCCAGATGGCTTCACTGGTGAGTTCTATCAAACATTCAGGGAAGAACTGTCACCAATTCTACTAAAATTATTTCAGAATATAGAAGAGGATGGAAAACTTCCTAATACATTTTATGAAGCAACCATAACTCTCATACCAAAACCAGAGAAGGACATCACTAAGAAAGAAAATTACAGACCAATATCCCTCATGAACACAGATGCAAAAATTCTCAACAAAATCCTAGCCAACAGAATCCAGCAGCACATTAAAATAAAGTACAAACAAACATCATGACCAGGTGGGTTTCATAAAAGGGATACAAGGAAGGTTCAACATTGGAAAAACAATCAATGTAATCCACCATATAAATAAGAAACAGGAAAAGAACCACATGATCATATCAATTGACGCAGAAAAGACATTTGACAAAATCCAACATCCATTCCTGATAAAAACACTCAACAAAGCAGGAATTGAATGGAAATTCCTCAATGTAATCAAGAAAATATATACAAAACCAACATCCTACATCACTGTCAATGGGGAGAAACTGAAAGCCTTCCCTCTGCTAATGGGAACCAGACAAGGATACCCTTTGTCACCACTCCTATTCAATATTGTGCTGGAAGTCTCAGCAAGAGCTATATGGCAGGGGCTTGATGGAGGCTAGGGTGGAGGTGCAGTGAAGGTCGCCATCAGCAATAACAAAGAATACCAGGCAAAGCAGATCCAGGGCGGGCCTCCAAAACTCAGAACCACAGAGATAGGAACATTTTAAAGGTTTGAAGGCTTATAGCTTGTGGAGTTTGGAGCTAAGGTAAAAAATCGCATACTTTTGAATCTGCTGGGCCGGGCTCGAAGGCCCGAGCCAACATTCTGGGCGAGACAAAGCGGCAAGACGAAACAGGGGTTGCAGAAACACCACGGGAAAATGCCGCGGGAACCTTGGGACAAAGGTGGACAATACACTTTGTTAGATTTGCTTTGTTCTGATTTTCTTTTTTTCTTTGGTATCTGGTAATTGGCGCGCTCACTGTTTGCCCACCTCCATTCTGGTGAATAGAGGGAGAGCCTGAGCCGAGTGGCCACCCCTCAACCTCACCGCTGGTGGATTCTCCTGCCACGCATGCGCACAGACACTCAGCCCAAGCGGAGGCCTTGAACTTTTAATATCTGTTTCCTTTCTGTTCTGTTTTTTATCACGGGAAAGAGGAGAGGGCTGAAGTGAGAGATAGAGAGTTTAAAGGCAAAAGAGGCCAAAGGTTGGATTGGAGCCTGAGGCATACTATAACAATGAACACTGACAACTTGGCATCTCTCGGGCAGCTTTGAAGGCAGGAACTTAGGACATTAAAGACACACTCATATTAAGCTACAGATTTTTTTCCCCTTCTTTTTCTTCTCTCCCTCCACTCCCTTTTCTGTAATTAGAGACTGCAGTATTCAGTCTGGTTTTTGTTGGTGCTGCTTTTTGTTTTTCTTTCCACACACCCCCTCCACTGGTGTTGTTTTGCTGTTTAAGCCCCACTTCTGCCTTTGGAGGACTCTTTGTCTCCCTATAGTACACAAGAAGAGTCAGCAACTGCTGCCATATAGCCAAGATACAATCACACTCTATAAAACACCAAAACACAGGCAAGAACCAATACCAGCTGCCATATACCAGGGAAACAGGCAACACCTGTGAAAGTTACTCTGAATTAAGCAATAAAAGAGTGAAAAGGGAAGCCCACATCCCGATCACATCTTCCTGGAAGCAATCAGAAAACATAAAAATTACCAAAACACAGACTCAA
>NW_006408937.1:1330229-1332107 GCF_000296735.1 Chrysochloris asiatica | reverse complement strand
ATGAACAGACACTTCACCAAGGAGATCCAGGCAGCCAACAAACATATGAAGAAATGTACACGATCACTAGCCATCAGAGAGATACAAATCAAAACAAAAATGAGATATCATCTCACACTAGCAATAACAGCAAAGATCAAAAAAAGTAGACGACAATAAATGCTGGGGAGGATGCGGAGAGACTGGGACACTCCTGCATTGCTGGTGGAATTGCAAAATGGTCCAACCACTCTGAAAAGCAATAGGGTGCTTCCTCAGAAGGTTGGAAATAGAAATACCTTATGAAACAGTGATTCCTTGACTTGGTATTTACCCACAAGAAATACGAGCCACAACACGAGTAGCTATATACACACACCAATGTTCTTAGCAGCACTATCTACAATAGCACAAAGATGGAGACAGCCTAAATGCCCATCAATTGAAGAATGGATAAACAAACTGTGGAACATACACACAATCAAATACTGTGCTACCTTGAATAACAGTAAGGAAGGTGCAAGCCACCGCATAACATGGATGAACCTTGAGGACATTATGCTGAGTGAAATTAGTCAGACACAAAAGGAGAAATACGACATAGGACCATTATTGTAAAAGACTAAGAAAAAGAACCCACCTAAAAAGGGGGGGAACATTCTGTATATAATTTCTGATCACCAGGATGTATGGGATGAGAGGAGGGGAGGGAGTGAGGGAAAGATAGAGCACAGGGTAGGGAATAGATATAGGATAGCTTGGGTGCTGGGGGGTGGGGTGCTGGGCAATACACAAGAAGGGGGAGGGGAATGGAAAACTAAGGCGGATGGGAGAACAGTTAGGCAGGTTTGCATGGGCTAAGTAGGACACAGGTAAATGATGATGTATGCAAAACCTTGGAACAACAGGCTTCGGAATACAGGGACTGAGGCCTGGTTTGAATGGGTCAAAGAGGGAAATAATGTTAAGATGCTTGGCAATCTTTTGAATCTTGGTTTCCCTTGCCTACCACTGTGAAATAGACATTTGGGGATGGATGGGTGGGGAGGAATAGCCAGAAACATCACAATAGAAAGCTTGTAAGTCTGTCTTCAGTCTATAACTGATTGTAATATTTTAAAGGGGGCTAGAAGTTGCCCAGTGAAAGAGACCTCCAGTGGAGCTTTTGCATTGCATAAGACCATAGGTGGAAACCAGAACCCCATCCGGAATTGTCTGAGGTAGGAAATTTCCACTGGAAAGGACGAGCAGACCAGCCTGGAGCAGCTAGATGAACAGAAGATACTTTGTGAAAGAAACACCAGCAGGAAAAATCCGAAACAATAATGGCGTCTGATTGATTACCACAAGAACAAGTACGCTGTTTGCCTGGGAGCCATCAAGGCAAGTGGTTGGGTCCCCTCAAAGCAAACTCCCTTCCAAGACTAAGACTCAAGGGGAATACACGAGCAGGCAGGTCGTTTGGCTGGTGACCACATTGGTCACTGATAAAGGGAAGAGGGGACAAAACAACAATGAAGTTGGGATCTAAGTCCGACCACATTCAATAGACCCCTGTGAACCCAGGTGGAGACTTGGATGGCCAGCAGTACAGCAAGACCTAGGGACTGCTGGGCCCAGAGGCAGTGACATGGCCACAGAGGACCAGAGCAGAGAGTGAAGCGTCCAGCTGATATGAAGTGAGGGGAGATGCACAAGAACACCCATACTTGCAGATAGTACCCACTTGACCTGGCTTCAATGGTTGGATGATCAGAACTTGACTAGAAGTAAAAAGAAGATGATGAACTTCACCTATACTTATGGATGGAGTAGCTCAAAAAAGGGAACACATTTTTACAGCAAGGATCACTCCCACCCCCTTGGTCACAGGATTGACAGGGATGGGCAAGTTCGACA
>NW_006408937.1:1326625-1329417 GCF_000296735.1 Chrysochloris asiatica | reverse complement strand
CACTTGGCCAATCCATCTCGTTGGGGGTCTTCCTCTTTTTCTCTGACTCTCCACCTTACCAAACGTAATATTCTTCTCCAATGACTGGTCCCTCCTGACAATATGTAAATTCCATAGTACCCAGTAAAAGGGGAACTGGGGGAGGAGCATTTTCAAGACAGGGGAATTAAAACTCTTTGCAAGAGGGCCATGCCTCACATCTGCCCATGTCTACTGCGTTGGGCGCCCAATTTTGCAAAACTGAATAAAGAAAACCCCACTCTCGCCCAAAAAACAAAACAACCAAACTGCTGCAGATGATTGCTAGGAATCAATGACTTCTATATGTTTCTCATTCTTTCCTTTTCCAAATGGAAGTTTCTAACTTCCCTGTGGTGATTCTATTTTGATTTCACCATTGTTTATTGGGTTGGCCTAGAGACCAGAGGGAATCGATGATTTCTCTTTCAGTGTATGGCCAGTGTACCACAGGAGGCATACCTGGGCCTGATGGAGAGGGTTGGGACTTAGAGCTGGATGGATGCATGACTAAATGTGACTCTGTAGTCCCCTCTGTTGGAAAGAATCTGTTCCTTATGCTTGGGAAGAATAGTACACTCAGATATTTAGGTACCCAGAAAAACAAACGGGAAATCTCTAGCTTCTCCCTCAATTTCCTGTAACTTCTTCTGGAGTAACAAAGTTTTAGTTGAACATATAGCTCCATAGCCAAAGGTCATATTTCCTGCTAGGTTAGCAGTCTATATTCTGAACAATAAAATGTAAACAGAAATAATATGTCCTATCTGGACCTTGCCTTTAAAGATATTGGGCAAGCACTGGTAAGTAATAAGAACTGAAGCAGTTGCCTTGGTTAGTCTTGGAAGCAACCCCACTAGCAACAAACCACTGATCTTTAGACCATGTGTTAAGCCACTACATTTTAGGGATGCTTTCTTATGGTAGCTCAGACTACACATTAACAAACACAAGGTGTTTTTCTTAGAAATAACAAGGGTTTCTTGTGAGACAAGAAGTAAACAAAGATGAGTTAAGTAACACATTTTTATGTCAGGATGAAGAAAATTGAGGTCCTTTTTCTTTTTCTTATCTAATTACTAAAATTTCCTAGGTATGGTTTCTCTAATCCATTTTCCAAGCAGCCATCAAAACCTTGTCAGACTCACTGCCTTTCTACTGCCTTCTGGAGAAAAGCCAGCGTCTTGTGACTTCTTTCTATACATCTCTCTAGCTTCCCCTTTCAGTAACCTGGGAGCCAGCCATGGTGAACAACTGCATTTCCTTAAACGCCTCCATGTCTCTCGACCTGCTGTTCCTTCTATCTGGAAATCAATCCTAGCAACCACTACCTCCTCTCACCTTTCACTATCATTCTCTCTGCATTTGACTCTCTTCCACACTGCACGATAACCTCTATTGTTTCCTCAGCACCAGACAAGGTGATAATGGTAATAACAGTAAGTGCTTAACTAATAGTTAGGAATGACCAACTTTTGCACAGTCTAGAGCACTGTAGCAACATTTCTATTGATTTCAGTAAAATAAAGTATCATTTCAGTGACAGAAGAAAAGAATTACAAATGTAATTTATAATGAACATAAACAGACATTTTCTAAGCTGGTCCAAGTTACTGTTCTGTGACCTTATTCAAATGATCTACCAAGTTTTCTTTCACCCTCACCCTCACCCACATTAAGAGTGGAACTCACTTGCCATGTGAATACGTTAGTTTGTTATTTTCAGAAGGTATCTTAGCCAGAATCTGCTCTGTCACCTCCAAAAAGTTTCCTCCACACCAAGCATGTTTGGCAAGGATAGTGGTTCCCCTGGCAACAACAGCAAATAGAATGGCCATGGCTTCAACCTAACAAAAGGGGAAAAAAAAGACACATAAGATTTAGAATATTTATCTGACATAATCTTTTGAAAGTAACTTGCTATCGTTTATTTACATTACCAGTAGATAGTACTGAACAAGATGCTATATAACAAAGTAGTTAACACATTAAACTTAATATGCTTACAACAAAAGCTTATAAGTTAGGTCAATCTTCAATAAGCTTGCCAACTTAAGTCTGTTGTTACTTTCTGCCAACTCCTGTTCAGGGCAACCCTACACGTATAGAGCACAATACTCCCTAAGGTTTTATGGCTATCATCTTTCAGAAGCACATCGCCAGGCCTTCCAAGGTGTCAATCGTTTGGTTAATAGTCCAGTCCAGCACCTAACCATCTGTACCACCCAGAGACACCTGCATATGTACTGCTGTTGCTGCGAAGCACCGCTGAGTTGGTTCAGACTCATAGTGACCCTGTATAGGGATTCTGAGGAGGGCTTCTATCATGGAGGGCGGCGGTTAAACGATGTGCGACAACTGCGCAGACCTGGTGGAGGTGTTAAATGAAACCCAGACCACGGAGCAGCGGGGTGAGAGGTGTCTGGAGACCAGGTCGAAGGACAGACGTTACCTAGCGGGAAGAGACTGCAGGGGCCGGCCAGGCTGTCCTACTTACCCTGGACGCGAGAGCACCTTCCTAGCCTAACCGTTGGATCTTGGCTTATAGGCAGGGTCAACCAACTTAGAGACCCACAAGCCCAGCCCATAGCGTCTCACTACAACCCAGTCGCCCCTGCTGCACTTCTGCCTCTTGATTGACATCCAAGTACAGAAATCCCGCCTTTGAGCCAGACTTAAGGGCCCTAGCACAAGGAGATTCCTATTTAACAGCAACCACGCAACCGCCACTCGTCTGTCTGTCGTGCTGTGGTGGTTTGAATTGCTGTGATTCT
>NW_006408937.1:1300430-1323385 GCF_000296735.1 Chrysochloris asiatica | reverse complement strand
TATGAGTCATAACCTACTCAACAGCACTTAATAACAACAACAACAAATAACTTTCTCGTACATTATCTCCCTTGACCCTAAACACCTCCCATGACCCTATAGAATATTTCAGATAGTGCTCATTTCTTACAATCATTCTAAATATACAGTCTCTACTTCTCTACCTCTTCAGCCTATTTGTTGGTAAGTGCCAGAGATTTGGTTCTGACCCATAGCGGCCCTGTCTAGGGTTTCCGAGGAGCAGCTGGTGAACTTGAACTGCCAACTTTGCATTAACCCACAGCATCCCACCAAGACTTCTACTTCAGCCTATTAGAATATGGACCCATGGCTGCTAAGCTCCCATGTTGTAAAATCCAGCAGCAGCGGTCACTTTTCCATTCTCACCTTCCTTGAAAGACCCCCATATATGTCTGACTGCTCCTTCTGTCTTCTTCTTCTCTGTGTGACCCTAGAGCTGATTTTCCTCAGAGTCTGGTTCTGCACTCTCTCACCTCCAGATGAGGTTCATCTAGACCTGCCATTTTCATTTATATGCTAAAGATGAAACGCATACAGAAAGAAAAGTATCACAGAGAAAACCCTAAAGGCACAAGCAACAGTAAAGGGCAAGGCAGGTGAATAAGGGTCCACAAAGAAGACTGAGGAGGACAAACGTGAAAAGTGACAAGCAAGACAAAGAGCGAGGTGACCTGGAAACAAAAGAGAGAAAAAGTTTCAGGAAGGAACGAGTGTAAGTCATGCATACTGGTACAGAGACAATGAAGAAAAATATAGGCTGAAAACCATCCCTGAAATTTTGTAATAAATTAAGGTCATTGGTTAGGATCCACTAGATATACAGAGAAAAATACAAAACAACAAATACACACACAAAAGAGACAAATCATATAGTTCCTGAAACAGCAAAATGGAGGGAAGTAAAAAAAAAAAAAAGCCCCCTGAACAGCTTCAAGAAGCAAACTGAGTGAGTCTGTATTCTTTATGGAGTCCTGGTGTGGCACTGTGGGAGAATGCACTGGACCACAAGGTCGACAGTTCCAATTCACCAGCCCCTCCTGGGAAACCCTAGACAGGGGCTCTATGAGTTGGGACCTATTTGACAACACTTCCCAACAACAACAAGTTCATTATGAACCAATGACGTAAATTGCTATTGGAAATTCATTAAGTAACATTGCCAGCACTGCACTCTGTGGACTACTGAATGAAACCCTGAGGATAATCTTTCCAGATTAGATAGAAGGGCAACAGTACAGGGGTTTGTGTCACCTGAAGAAAGGCTGGAGGAACTAGAGATATTTCACAAGAAAAAGAGAAGACTTAACAGAACTATGCCACCAGTCTTTAAATTTGATATCTAGCTACATGAAGCCCTAGTCGTGTAGTGGGTTACAAGTCGGGCTGACAACGGCAAGATCAGTAGTTCGAATCTACCAGTCACTCTGTGGGAGATAGATGAGGCTTTCTGCTCCCATAAAGACTGACATCTTTGGAAACTCGACTATACAAGGATGCAATGAGTCAGAACCAACTCTATGGTACACAACCATCACCAACAGTCACATGTGACAGAGCAAGTATAACTCTGGGTAAATGGATAGATTTCTGTTCAGTAAAAGCAGTTTACAATTAAAACACATCTGACTGCTAACCATTGTTGTTGTTAACTGCCGTCCAGTCAAGAGCAGCTGGTGGGTCTGAACTACTCACCTTATGGTTTGCAGTCCAGTGCTGATCCTACAGCGCCACACCAGGAGTCTAACTGCTAAACACTAGGTATATAGAAACAAACTTTCCTTTCTTCCCAGATGTCACTGATAGGGATTCCCTTCTCTGCCGGTATCTTCTTGTAATAGTTTATAATGTGGTAAGTATTGAAATAACAGAAACAACTGTGGCAAAGGATACCATGCATTTGAAGTCAGAAAACCTGGCTCTGCTAATTACTTCTTGTTATGAAGTGCCGTTGAGTCTGTTCCAACTCACAGTGACCCTCTACAGGGTTTCTGAGAAGCAGCTGGTGGATTTGAACCACCAACCTTGCAATTAGCAGTCCAGTGCTTATTCTACAGCACCATACCAGGGCTAGCAGCATATGAATGCCGACTAAACCATAAAGTAATATATAAATATTAGATAGCATTCAGGAAGAAAAAGAATGAAAAGATAAACCAAAGAGCAAAAGGAAGAAAAACAAGATAATGGACTATAAAGGAAAGCTCTCTATCTCAGTACTGTTTCTCCCTGTTCTCTTATTCGTTCCTTGTTTGGTTCCAGAACCATCAACCCAATTCTGCTTCATTTCTGCTAAGATTCTCTCATCTTAGAAACTCACCAACCCCACGCAAATCAAGCCTACTCTTCTTTCTTCACATAGTCACATCACCCAACTTGTCTCCCTTCCCTCTCCCAAATATCTACCCCTTCTCTTTTCTCATTCGGTCCATGGAACTATGGGCCAAAATGTCAATGATCTGAGCTTGGAGTTTGTGAAGTCCGTTTCTACCGCCTGAAGTTTCCAGAAGGAGCCCTGGTGGCAAAATGGATGACAGCTAGGCTGCTAAAAGGTTAGCAGTTCAAACCCACTAACCGCTCTGGAAACCCTAAGGAGCAGTTCTATTTTGTCCTAGAGGGTCACTGTGAGTTGGAATTGTTTTATGGCACATTGTAACAACAACAAAGGTTTCATAGAAAGGATATTTTTGTTTCACTTGCTGGGATTCCATACAAGATACACTATCAGAGAAAATTCATGTTAGAATTCTGGATGCAGTTTTTCTTTAAATATAAATTATTATAAATTGTAGTGCAGGTCAGAAGTCCAGAAAATTAAAGGTTAAGCAATATGCTACTGGCAGGTCTAAGAACCAAACTGCTATGGAGCACACTATTATAGGGAGCAGTGAATGAAAGAGTTCAAACAAATATCAATATGCATGGTCTTCCTCAGACGAGGTAATCACGAAAGGTTTAATTAAGACAGTGTCTCCGAGACTAAGACTCAATGGGAATCCACGCTCTGATTGGTGACCACGCTCGACACCGATAAGGGGAAGTGAGGGAAAAACAGCAATGAAGCAGCGAGCTAAGTCCTACAATGTTCAATAGACTCCTGTGAACCCGGGTGAAGACCTGGTTGGCCAGCAGTGTGGCAAGACCTGGGACTCTTGGGCCCAGAGTCAGTGACATAGCCACAGAGCACTAGAGTGGAGAGTGAAGCGTCCAGCTGATAAGACGAGAGGGCATATGTACAAGAACACCCACATTTGCAGAAAATACCCACTAGACCTGGCTTCAATGACTGGATGATCAGAGCTCAACCAGAAGAAGAAAGAAGAGGGGGTAAAAAAAAAAGGGTAATCTGATACAATTTGATGAACTTGACCTACACCTATGGATGCAGTAGCTCAAAAGAGGGAACAAATCCTTACAGCAAGACTCATTCCCATCCCCTCCATATACAAGGCAGACAGAGATGGGCAACTTGGACATTGGCTACCCAAAATGGGGGGTGGGGGGTACAAAGGCAAGAAGTGACTGGCTTACAAGTTTTCAAGAGGGAACCTAGAGCCAGGGGGCCTGGAGGAAGGTAGAATCTCCAGTGAGTAGTATCCAATCTGTCTAGGCGGGGCTAATGCAATGAAATGCAGATGGGTCGATAGTGAATAATTGTTATCAGGACTGATTGTGAGGGTTGGAAATGTAAAGGTACACATTTTATAGCAAGGAGGGGAGTGATTAACTTTCCAGTCTAGGAGCAGAGGTCCCTGGGACCATCAACGGAGAAGAGCAGAGAGCGGGACCCTACCCAGAGAGAGAAGCAGTGATGCCTAAGATCGAGGCAGAGACGATGATGTGGAGAGATGGAGCAGCTGGGGACTTTAGATCCAGAGAGGGAGAGGGACTGTGTGCTGAAGACCGGGAGTGTGTGGGGGGCAGGCTTGCAGGGTATACCCATTGGTTGGTTGATGATGCATGGAGGGGACTGTAACCATGGCAATGAGACGATATACAATAGAACGAATGTAAAAACTAATGTTCTCCCATGTAAACGAGCACATAATTCATAATAAAACACTTTTAAAAAGACAGTGTCAGAGAGCAAAGAAGGGAAAAGATCAAATCAGGGTTTCTTACAATGGAGTCCATGTAGTCTGAAAAATTTTTAATTCTGTATTTTTATTCTGAGAACATAAAACATATACAAAGTATATTCTGGATCATGTACATTGTGAGTATCCTATAAGTGAGCAATGGCAATTATAGTGCTGCTTTTGCATTCATGTTTACAAGGCACAGGTGCCAAGACATCCCCTAAGGTGGTGATGCTTAATTTTTAAAGTCTTGGTAAACATGCATGGTTCTTAGGTTGGCACATCCTAAAACCATAATGACAACCATTACTTGACTGCCAAATTTCATCATTACATAAATGCCAAATTATATCATTACATGAGAATCGTGGCCTGGCCAAGTTGACAAATAATCCTACCCATCACAGGCAGCATTACATTCATCTCGCACTTCACCTTACTTAGTGCCCAATGCATGTCATTCATGCACAAAATAGTCAGACAGTGAGTTTGTCACCATTGTCATGAATGTGAAATGTTGGCTAACGAGACAGTAAGTCAGGAGGAGGTACAAACTGATATGATTATTTCCACTTGAAGGAGAGGTCAGTGTGTCTACTTTACTTTCACTGTGTTCCCAGTGCCCAGCACGTTGCCTGACATATAACAGTCTCTCAAATATTTGTTGAACAAATAAATTCACAGTTTTTGGTTTTCATTATACTATAAACAACAAATAACTTTACAGTCAATAAGGCCTGACAAGAAAAATATTTTCATTACCAAAGTAATGAAACCCTAAGTAAGATAAAGTACTTGATCTGACAGTAATCCAACCCCACACACTTCTGTTTGGGTCTTAAGAGGAAATGAGCCAGTGAGACCCAAATCACCACCTCTGATGCAATAATCTTGCAGAAGACAAAAGAATGCGGAACAACTGTTGCTATGATTAATTGAAAATTGGAGGGAAGGTGATATATTTATAAAAACAAAAGAAAAACCCTAGCCTACTCACAAGGCCCCCTGGAAGCACCAAAAGGTTAGTGGTTTGAACCTACTCAGTGGCGCCACAGGAGACAGCCTGACAATGTGGTTGTTGTTAGCTGCCATCGAGTCGGTACTGGTTCATAGCAACCTTATGTACAGCAGAACGAAACACTGCCCGATCCTTGGCCAATCTCACTACTGTTGATTACAGCCTAGAAAACCCCATGTGCCTCATGTGTTCTACTCTGTCAAACTGAGTCCTTATGAACTGAAATAGACTCTCTGGGACATAACAATAAGCCTACTGTTGTTATTACAAGACTCTTGTCATTATGACAAATATTATTTTTGGGGTGATGCTCTGAGACACAACCATATCCCTCCTTCTCAGGAGAGGATTACACCCAGTCAAGTCAACCACATGTGTTATTTTGAACTCACCCTCGTATAAAATCATCTTGTTTATTTCTGTTTGTTCCCAACACCCATCCCCCATAACATTAACATGTAAGCTCTCTGACTCATGCCGACTCTGCATAGGGTTTCGAGGAGCGGCTGGTGGGTTTGATCTGCTGATCTTGTGGTTCCGTCCATTACTGATCCTACAAAGCCACACCAGGAATCTGTAGTGTATATTAGATTAGCTGTTCAATGAACATTTGTTAAACTAAGCAATGCCTCTGTTCTCAATTACCACTATTCAAAGAGAAAGCATATCTCCAATAGGATGGTATCATCTGGGATCAAGAGTGGGAGAATGGAGGTACACGTAGATGATAGTACTTAATAAGACAGAACGAAAATGACTTGATAATCAATTGCTTGGAAGGGTTATGGGTGAAAGAGATGTAAAGCAGCTCCTAAAGACTCTCGTACATAGTTCGAGTTTGACAAACACTGGCCATTATAACAATATAACAGCAACGATGATCCATACAGGTCTGACATTCAAGAAACAGGTCTGGACCCGAGACACAGTTCCTACCCGAAACTAGGAAGAAGACGAATGTCAACATAAGGCAGTGGAGAAGGGACATGCTGGGGACCAGGAGCCTACAAAAACGATACTGCAAAGCCAAAAGTCGAACGAAGGTGAGCCAGATGAGTGATGCCATGGAAACAGGGGCGTGGAGTTTTTACAAGACTCTGTGATCGAGGTCCTAGAGAATTCTGACTAACTTAGCATTTTTCCTTCTGTAATAACAACTGAAGTAACACGTTCCGACCCTCTTCCACTCGAGGCTCTAAGAGCGCCATAAAACGTACTTCGGCCAAACTCAACTTATCCGACAAATCCAACTGTCGACACAAGAGAAGCCCGAGTCACCCTAGTACTGCCCCTTAGCTCCACCCTCAGCACCTTCCAGTCAACACCTCTGCCCTCCCTCTGCCGTGGTTTTCTCCTCTCCAGCCGAACGCGCCCCGTTCCATTTACCTGTCCCGGCACCCTCAAAGAGCGCGCACGGGATCGAAACCGAGAAGCGCGGATCAGCACCGGTCATCCACAGCCCGCTCCCAGAGGAGGCTGGGACTGGAGTGCCTCCGACTTCCGCGTAAAGCGCCCTGCTTGCGCACAGCCTCCTGGGAATGTGAGCGCTCCTCCAATGGGAGTGGGCGGTGGGGCGAGGCCAGCTGCTTTCCCAACCCCGCACTACCCAAAGACCGCACTGCATTGTGGGAGTGGTAGTTCAGCCCTTCAGAAGGCCGAGCTTGTCAAACATTCCCTCAACAACTCTTTTCTTGTCGTAAAATACCTGCGGAGCACTGTACCAACACCAGGAAAATTAGAAGATCCAGGACCATCCTGGTGTGTCGCTGTAGGAAAAGCACTGAACCGCAAGAGCGATTTGAACCTCAATAACAGCGGTTCAAACTCACCAGCTGCTCCTTGGAAAACCCTATCAGGGTCGCTCTGAATCGGAACAGACTCGATGGCACGTAACAACAACAGGACCACAGGGGTCCTGGTGGCGCTTTGGTTAAGCTCTGGGGGGAACCATAGGGGCAGTTCTACTCTGTCCTATAGTGTCGCGACAACCGGTTTGATTTGGCATTTGGTTTTCAGGACCACAGAAAAAAACTACCAGCATTGAACTGGCATGATAAATAATGAGCCAGGCTTGCCCTGCTTAGTCTCAAAAGATGACTTGGCTTGTTAATGTAACAGGCAAAATAGAATACATCCAACTGCAACTCTCTTTACATTCGCCAGGATAATTTCCAGCTCTCTACCCGTCACTTGTGGGCTAATGCGTCAGACTGCAAAGTCGTTTGAACTGCAAGGTCGGTGGTTCAAGCTCGCCAGCTGCTTCTTGG
Organism: Chrysochloris asiatica; assembly: GCF_000296735.1. Taxonomy (NCBI): domain Eukaryota; kingdom Metazoa; phylum Chordata; class Mammalia; order Afrosoricida; family Chrysochloridae; genus Chrysochloris; species Chrysochloris asiatica. The sequence continues at coordinate 1,316,003 of NW_006408937.1, read as the reverse complement.
AAACCCTATACAGGGTCACTGTGGATTGGAATCCACGGCACTTAATAACAACAACCAGTCATCTATTCTTTCTCCCATTCTTTTGCAATAACAGTTGTCACTCCCCTTTGATCTAAGCACACTCCTCCCACCCCTTACATCCGGTTCAGAGTCTAGCTCCGCTGACAAACCAACCGTGTAGTCAGTCTCAACCACAGCTTCACCACCACCGCCGCCACATACAGACTTAAAGTAGTGATCTTTCTCCCACCTTTCCTTCCCAGCTACGTTTCTGGACAGTGTTGCTAAAACCAAAAAACAAAACTTTTCAATAATTAAGTTGTTTCAATTCTGCAAGATTTTACATTGTTGATTATTCCCTCCCTAAAACCCTTAATTCTCTTCACTCTTTCCAATAGATCACACTCTCTTGGTTCCCTTAGCCACTCTGTGGTAGTTCCTTGTTTCCCTTTGAAATGTTTGTGTTTTATAGGGCTATGTCCTACTGTCTCTTCTTACTGTTCACACTCTTGCTGGCTAATCTTACTATTTCTCTTGCTTTGGTGATCTTGTATGCTGATGATTGCCACCTATAGGGAGCTTAGACGTTAAAACTCCTATCATTCAGACTCAAATAACTCATGACAGCTGGGCACCGATTTTAGGTACTTAAAACTTAATGTATCCCAAATAAACCTAGCGCAACTGTGTCCTAGTAAACCTGTCTCCCTAAACCTCCCTCCTCCTCTAATCCCATCTCAGTGAAAAGAACAACCATCTAATCAGTTGACCACTCCTGTAAAGTTCGCATCCAAACAGCCAGCAAATAATATGAAGTTTATCTCCTGACTACTAAAGCTTCAGTTTTATCATCTTTAAAATTAGCATAATAATACTGTCTTCAAGGTTTGTTGCCATGAGTCATGAACAATAGTACCAGGCAGAGTAAGCACACACAGACAATATGTATTTATTGAGCAAGGATTGTGTACGACATCAGTTCCTCCTAATGGGGAGATCTGCTGTATGAGACTTCTTGAAAGTGTTCAAGAGCAAAGATGTCAGTTGGGGACTAGGGTGCGCCTGACCTAAGCCATGGTATTTTCAATAGTCTCATGCATGTGAAAGTTGCACAAGGAATAAAGAAGATTGTAGAAGAGTTGACGCATTTGGGTTATGATGGAGGAAAATACTGAAAGTATCATGGACTGCTGGAAGAACAAACCAATCTGTGTTGGAAGAAGTACAGTAAGGATGCTCCTTTTTAAACCAAGATGGCCAAACTTCATCTCTCATACTTCTGACATGTTAACAAGAGGGATCAGTCCCTGGAGAAGGATATCATGCTTGGTAAAGTGGAGGGTCAGTGAAAAAGTGGGAGCCCCCCCAATGAGATGAATTGACACAGTGACAGCAGCAATGGACTCAAGCGGAGCAGCAATTGTGAGGTTGCTGCAGGACCCGGCAGTGTTTCCTTCTGTTGAAATCAACTCAATGGTAGCCAAACACCAACAGCACCATTAAGTGTTGCATAATGATAGCATTGGTTTTCATTTCGTTCATGCAGAAAGAAAAGGAAAAATGAGAATTGCTGAGATACTTGATGTAAGTCATCCCCACGCCAATCTTCAGTCTTTTTTTCAAATATGTCAAACATATAGAACTGGTCACATAATTCGGCTGTAATAAGTTCAGGGTATACCATACTTTAGGAGTCCTGGAGCACAGTAGTTAAATCACATCACTCAGCTGCTAACCAAAAGGCAGAAATTTGAACCCACCAGCCACTCTGAGGGAGAAATATGTGACAGGTGCTTCTGAAACCATTTTCAGCCTTGGAAACCCAGTGGGGGCAGTTCTACTTTATCATATAGGGTTGCTATGAGTCAGAATCAACTCAAGGCAGTCGGTGGGTATTTTAAAAAGCAACAAAAAAATCAAACTACTTCCACGAAGTTGATTCTGCCTTAGTTCCCAGTTACGTCAGACAATTCCTACTTGCCCTTGTTGTTGTTAAGTGCCACTGAGTTGGTTCTGACTCATAGTGACCCTGTATAGGGTTTCCGAGGAGCAGCTGGTAGATTTGAACTGCCGACCTTACAGTTAGCAGTCTAATGCTTATTCAACAATGCCACACTTGCCGTTTAATGCTTTGTAAGTATGCCCTCACTTTGAAACAATTGAGCCAATCCCTACTCTCAACAAAGTCTTCAGCACAATTACCTCACTTGCCTAAACTAATGCCTAATAAGAACAATAGGTGTCTGTTCCAACTCACCTACAAATTCCACTTAAAAACTTAAAAACATAGTTAGGAAAATATTTCATTCATAAACAAGGGACTGCCTGTTTTTGTGTTCAGCTCTGGGTGAACTGTAGACAAGCAGAAGTATAGTTAGGGAATAGTGACTAAAATGGTGTGGGCAGTAGGAATCAGAAGCAATGTATCTGTATCTGTATTGTCTTCTTCACCATCCTTCCCAACTGTTTATCATTTGAGATTGCGCTAAAACAATATCCCATTAATCCAATATTTTACTTAAAAGCTTCATTGTTGTGGTTGTTGGTTCCGACTCATAGCGACTTTTTATAGGGTTTCTGAAAGCAGCTTGTGGGTTTGAACTGCCAATCTTTTGCAATCCAGTGCTTATCCTACAGTGCCACACCAGCTTGATTGGTGGTGCTGTTGAATAAACATTGGACTGCTAAACACAAGATCGGCTGCTCCTTGGAAGTCCTGTGTTATTGTTGTTGGTGTTGTTGTTAAATGCTGTCCAGTTAGTTCCTACCCATAGCAACTCTGTATAGGATTTCCGAGGAGTGGCTGCTGACCCTGTACTGCAGACCTTGCAGTTCAAACCGACTTTGCAGTCTTATGCATTAACCCACAGCACCACACCAGGACTCCTGGAAAGCCTATACAGGGTTGCTACTTAACAACACTTAACAACAACAGTAACAACAATGTCTAAGAAGAATTGCTCCACTTAAGTGTTGGGGAAGAATATTGAAAGTACCATGGACTCCCAGAAGAACAAACCAATCTGTCTTAGAGAGAAGTCCAACCCGAATGCTTCTTAGAAGTGAGGATGGTAGGACTTTAGTTCAGGTACATTAGATTTGTCATCAGGAAGGACCAGTCCCTGGTAAAGGTCATTATGGTTGGTAAAGTCGGGGCTTAACAAAACAGAGGAAGGCCCTCCCAACAAGGTGAATTGGCACAGTGGCTGCAACAATGAGCCAAACATAACCATTTTGAGGATGGCGCAGGACCAGGCAGTGTTTTGTGATGTTGTGCATAAGGTTGCTATGAATCATAGTAAATTCCAAGGCATCTAACAACAACGATGTCTAAGGTTCTTAACAGGGAATGCAAAGACTCTCTCTACCTTGACAACTTCATATTCTGCTTCTATTTCCAACATATTGTGTGTTCATTCCTGCTCCTTTATGATGACATTGATTCATCCATCTGTCCATTCATCCATTTGCCACAGTTAATTTTAGAATGTTTTTATCACCTCATGTAATCCACAAGTATTGAAAAGTTATTTTCCTATTGTATATTTTTTTGTGTGACTTTATTTTTAAATACTCTGCTTATAATTTTGATTTCTTATTTGACCCAGGATGTATTTTCATGTTTTGGGGTTTCTTTTTTTCATTCTGATTGGGGATTTTACACAGATATTTATTCATTTCCAGTTTTTATACACTTTCATTCATAGTTTCTTATATATGAGCTCTGTTTTGAGATTTCATTGAAATTTCACTTGTGATGTAGTACATGAACAATTTTCAATAGTACCAAAAGAGGATTTCTTTTCTAATATTTATGTGACTATTTTAGCCACATTTATTACTTACTGGAGTCTTGGACTGCTAACCGCAAACTCCGGCAGTTCAAGCCCACCAGTTGCTCCTTGGAAACTCTATACAAGGTTGCTGTAAGTTGGATTTGACTCGACGGCACTTAACAACAGCAACATTAATTATTAGCATTTTCTTTTCTTATCTACATGTTATTGTTAAGTGCCATTGAGTTAGTTCCTACTCATAGTGACACTATACAGGGTGACCATGGAGCAGCCGGTGGGTTTGAACCACCGACCCTGCATTTAGCAGCCCAGCGCTTATCCCACAGCACCACACCAGGACATAATGTGCCAAAAATCATCAGTAAGATGCAAGGAAATTTTTGAAATGTCCTTTTAATGACTTGTTGACCACAAATAGCTTTTGTCAACAACATAAATAGTAGCCATGCACGTGAACCTCACCAGATGGAATACACAGGAATCGCATTGACAACATATGTGGAAAGAGATAGTGGAGAAGCTTAATATCATCCATGAAAACAAGGCCAGGGGCACACTGTGGAACAAATCACATATTGTTTCTATGCAAGTGTAGTTTGAAGGTGAAGAAAATTAAAACAAGTCCATGAGATCCAAAATATGACCTTGAGTATACCCCACCTGAATTTTTAGACCATCTTAAGAACAGATTTGATATATTAGACACTAATGACCAAAGACACTAAAAGTTGTGGGGTGACATCAAGAACATCATACATGAAGAAAGCAAAAGATCATTAGACAGGAAAGAAAGTAAGAAAGAAAAAACTAAATGTATGTCAGAAGAGACTCCTAAATGTAGAGAATGGAAGAAATAAGGAAGTAAATGAGCTGAGTAGAGAATTTCAAAGGGCAACTTAAGAAGACAAAGTCAAGTACTATAGTGAAATGTGCAATGACCCAGAGTTAGAATACCTGAAGGGAAGAATGTACTCAGCATTTATCAAGGTGAAAGAACTGTAGGGAAAAAAAAGTCAATTTGTGATATTGAAGGATTCTATAGACAAAATATTGAGTGAGGCAGAAAGCATCAAAAGAAGATGGGAAAATTCACAGTCACTCTCCCCACAAAAGAATTGGTCTATGTTCAGCCACATCAAGAGGTAGCATGTAGTCAAGAATCCATTGTGCACTGAAGGCATTGACAAAACACAAGGCTCTAGCAATTGACAGAATATAAATTGAAATGTTTTAACAAACTGATGCCATGTTGGAGGCCCTCACTTGTCTATGCCCAGAAATTTGGAAGACAGGTACCTGGTCAACCAATTGGAAGAGATCCATATTTATGCCCATTTCAAGAAAATGTGGCCCAATAGAATGGATAAACCATTGAACAGTATCATTAATATCACATATAAGTAAATTTTTGCTGAAGATAATTTTAAAAAATGATTACAGCAGTACATCAACAGGGAGTTGCCAGAAATTTAAGCTGGATTCAGAAGAGAACATGGGATGAGGGATATCACTGTGACATCAGATGAATCTTGGGTAAAAGCAGAAAGTACCAGAAAGATGTTCACTTGTGCTTTATTGACTGTGCAATGAAAACAAAACCCACAATTTTATTTCTACTTCTTCAGGTGTTTTTGGTGGCCCTTTACAGTTTTTATTATTATTTTTATTATGAAAGAGTAAAGCAGTAGTGGATTTATGTAGCCACAAGAGGGAATCCTTGTCCTGTTTGTGTGTGTTTTCTGTATTCATTTTCCATGGCATTTTTGATTACTCTCCTTGATAAATTTCCTTACCTTGAGAAGAATTAAGCAAATTCCTGTCTGTAGCAGTCCTGTCCTTCAGTAGTAAGAGTGTGAGCTCTATTAACTTTAACTGAAGATTGAGTAATGGGCAATTCGAATCTTCCCTGAGAACCTGTGCTTGTGAGATTTTAAAGAACACAAAGTTAAGTGCCATTGAGTCAGTTCCAACTCATAGTGACCCTGTTAAGGGTTTCCAAGGATCTGGTGGGTTTGAACCTTCAACCTTTCAGTTATCAGTCCAGTGCTTATCCTAACACCACACTAGAATACAGGCAATTTAATTTCTAATATGTATATTAGTGCCCTGATGTGGCACTACAGCATAAGCATCACAACAGGGTTGCTATGACTCAGAACCAACTTGACAGCACTTACCAAACCACAGTAACATGTATACTAGTTTCTTTCTTTCTTTCTTTCTGTTTTTTTTGGATTTTTACTTTTATTTTTATTGTGAATTGAATTAAAATTTCCAGAACAGATCATCAGTCCCACATTCAACAAATTAAACACTTCGTGTCATTACAATGATTGCAATCTACTTCATGTACCACCAGTTAACAGTATTTACTTCTAGTTACTTTATTTTTCCCTCCATCACCCACCACCAGCCCTGTAGCTCATGCAATACTTGTCCTTTTGTGATTGACTGGCTACCTTAAAAGAAGCAGAGAGCCAATTTGAAGTAATACAGTTCAAAATAGTCCAGTAAGTATTTGGTGTTTGTTTTTAAGTTTCAGTTATCAGTAATCTTGAATGGATGTTTCCTCCATCACTGCTCCCTGCAATCATCTCTTACGACTTGTGTAAATCTTAGTTAAATACCACATGTGAAGAGTTAGGCATGCCTTGCGGAAAACACTATGCAAATAGAAAGAATATTTATACCATAACCAATTCCTGTGGTTTGCATCTGAAAATTTCACTGACAGGCAATAACTTTTTCTATACTGGAGTTTTCAAAGAACCACAACATAAAGTTTTATATGTCGCTTTCCTATCGCATGCTGTTGTTAAGTGTCACCAAATAGATTCTGACACATAGCAACCCTGTATAGGGTTTCCGAGAAGTGGCTATTGGGTTTGAACCTCCGACCTTGTGGTTAGCAGTCCATCCCCCAGTGCTACAACAGGACTCATAGAGTTGAGCAAATTGCCTGGTAGAAATACATCAATGTGATCTTCCCACAGCAAGCAGGAGGGCAGTATTTGTTAATGTCATCAAAATTAGAAGAAAGTTTTTTTAAGAGACAAAGTGTTAGAGTTTTCTGGCATTTTCATTGGCCTACTGTAAGTCATACCCAAGGAAAGAGTCAAAACACTGGGGCCTCAGACTGTAGCTTTAACAGCTGCCCTGATTCCAGTCTCTTTCTTTATTATATGGTATTCATTACTGCCTTGGAGCTGCTTGTGTTTTCATCATTGCTTTCTTATCATGCAGTCTCATCATTGTATACGATGAATGCAGTCACTACTTAGAACAGTATCTGTCCCATAGCTGACTCTCAAAAAATTCTGGATCGATGAATTTGTGCATAGTGAACACATTCTTCATTCAATTTTATAAAATAGTGAATTGTCAAGTAGGGGAAGAATAGTATAAAGGGAACAGAACTCTTCTTGGGCGTTAAGAGATTTCTAGTACTAGAATCTGCCATCAGCACTTATTTCTCCCTTCTGAAATTCAGTTGTGAGACAGGAATTGGACTTGGGGATTTTGATTGGAAAGTCTGGAATGAGTCTGAGCATAGTTTCATACATGATCTTGACATTCAGCCAGAACTTTCTCTCCTAGGCCAAATTCTGATCTTAGGCAGGAATAATTTAAGAAGACCTGAACTCGAGTTTATTGAAAGTATTGCTATGGAAATTTGCATATTTAAAAAGCACCTAATGACCTAATCATTAGTTCAGGTGATATATCATTCAGTCAGTATGCTTGCCGATCCTGCTCTAATTTGGTGCTCCACTTGTAATAAATGGACTCCTGCCTTGATTCTGTGATTTGTTTTCATCTAATGGAAGGAAATCTTCACTTAATTCTTCCACCACCTTTTTTTCCCCCCCTCTCCAATGATAAGGCAGAAGAAGAAACAAGGCATCACCTCAAAAAATGGGAAACATGGACCTGAATTCGATTAGAATCAAGAACACCGATTGCTCTAAAATTTTTACTGGATCAGACATTTTTGTTCCCCCAGAAATGCATGTAAGTGATCATATCATACATTATTTTTGTGGGGTTTTTTTTTTGTTGTTGTTTAATCTTTCAATTTGTTTGTTTGTTTTTTTTTTGGCTTCACATACCCATTTTTTCCAAACCCTGCTCTCCACCCCAGAATCCATTACAGAGTACTATGTATTCTCTCATGTTTTTCAAATTATATGAGGTTTAGTCTAAAAGTATTGCTATAAAATCATAGAAACTTTAATAAACAAAAATATCAAAATGTTAAGCTATTGCTTTTCAACATATTCTTTACCTCATTTAGGTCTGTACACTTTTAGAAGATGTGTTTCCATCTCTCTAACCCTACCCCAGGAGTCATGGTGTGGCACTGTGAGTTAATGCGCTGGACTGCAAAGTTGGTCTGAACCATAAGGTCACCAGCCACTCCTTGGAAACCCTATACAGGGTCACTATGGTTCAGAACAGACTCAATGGCCTACTCCCAAGGAATTCTGCACTCTTTGATTTATACCATGTCAAAATAGCAGTTTAGCATCCTCAAGGGACTCAAATTGCATTCCTGTTCAATGTTCTTTGAGTCTGAGAAACAAAATGAAGTATGAAAGGACAACATCAGGGCTATATGGTGGATGGGGTAGGTTTCCCAAGGATATTCTTGCTACCCTCTAAGAATCAGCAGGTGCATTGTGATGGGAAAAACTCCTCAGTGCAACTTACCTGGCCTTTATCCCACCAATGCAGTTTTTAATATTCTTAAGACTTCTCCATAATAAACCCCTGTGATTGTCTTGTTTCCATTGAAAAAAATTATCAAGATTACACCTTTAGGATGTGTCTTAGGCTGGGTTCTCTAGAGAGGCAAAACCAGTGATAGATAGATAGATAGATAGATAGATAGATAGATAGATAGAAGATATAAATATATATAAAGAGAAGTTTGTATCAAGGAAATGGCTTACAGTTGTAGAGATAGGAGGGTCCCAAGTGCAGGCCAGGTGAACCAAGATCAGCGGGCAGGCCTAGAAGGTAGGAATCCCAAGTCGGGAAACAGAGTAGGACCTTGGCGCTGAAGCAGGGGCAGCAGCAGGGTGACCGGATAGGAACAGGTATGCAGGGCCCTCTGGTGGGTGTCAGTTTTCCAGGCACACTTACTTGGCAGACCAAGCACACAAACACACAATAGAGCAGGCTGCTGGCTCAAGTTCAAAGAACCAGAGTTTGGAAGACAACCCAGATATGAGATCCAGAACCAGTGAGAAAGACAGCCGTGTCTTTTCCTAATGTCCATTATATTGGGAGCAGACCACATCTCCATGGAAACATCCTTTCAATTGATTGGCTGCTCATAGCCAATCATCATAGAGTTAACTATCAACTGTCAAACAACTAGGATTCCTGGCTCAATCAAGGTGACATAGAACTATCATAGGAACCCACCAAAGAGTTTCCATAACCTTCTGAGCTGACTGATCAACTTTGTATTTAACTGGTCCAGGAGATCGTCATGGGAGCCACTGTTTTGATTGGACCTTTTTGTTGAAAGAACCTTAATGAGACTAAGGTAAGTGTTATTACTAGGAAAACTTGTCTACAGTCATCCACTGATTACATAGACATGTTCAAACATGCTTTTTTTTTTTGTAGTAAACCTGTGCATGTATGAACTGGAATCCTAAGAGCAATACTTTTTTTTTTTTTTTTTCAACTTACCCTCATATATGTATTATAAACTCAAGAAAATGAGGTCATATTAAGTATATTTTTCTATATTTTGCTTTCCTAGCTGAATACCTCATAGAAATCCTTCCAGGTCATCTGGCAGAAATCTACTGATTTATTATGGATGCATAATATTCCATAGTGTGAGCATACCATAACCCATTCATTTTCCTATTTTTTTTTCTTTTTTAAAAAAACCTTTTTATTGTGATTTGAGTGAAGGTTTATAAAACAAATCGATTTTCCATTCAATAATTCATGCACATTTTGCTTGATGACATTATTTGCAGTACTCACAATGTACTAGCACTCTTTCAACTTCCTTCTGGTGTTTTCTGTTTTCATTCATCTTTTTCCCTATCCATACTTTCCTGATGACCTTTTGATTTCATGTGATTGATTGTTCTAAGGAGCGTGTACCTCCCTGATGTTATAGTAATGCTATAGGTCTATTGTTTGAAAGTTGAACCTTGGGAAAGAGTTAGAGTCAGACTTAAAGAGAGACCAAGGGCCATAGTCTTGGGGGTTCACCAGTCTCTATCAGACCAGTGGTTGTTATTGTTAGGTGCCATTGAGTCAGTTCATACTCATAGTGACCCTATTCACAACATAATGAAACAGCCCAGTTCTGCACCATCCTTACAATTGTTGTTAATGCTTGAGCCCATTGCTACTGCCACTGTGTCAATCCATCTTGGCAGGGATCTTTCTCGTTTTCACTAACTCTGTCAGTAAGCCTGGTCTTTCCTATGATTTTGACTTTTGTTCCACATTTTTCTCCCACTCTATACAGGGATCACTCTATTGTGATCCCTTTAGAGCAGTCAGCAGTGTAACTAGGCACCATCTACTATTTCTAGTCTTAGAGTGATGGAGACTGTGAGATTTGCAGGGTCTATTATGATCGTGCTGTGGGATAACATGATGGACTGCAAAGTCAGTTTGAACTGCAAGCTTGGTGCTTCAAGCTCACCAGCCACTCCTCAGAAACCCTATACAGGGTCATTATGGATCAGAACTGACTCTACAGCACTTAACAACAACAACATACAATAAACACTGGACTGTGAACAACAAGGTCGGCAGTTTGAGCCCACCAGCCATTCCATGTTAGAAGAATAAGGTTTTCTGCTCCTACAAAGATGTACAGCCTTGGAAACCCTATATGGGGTCGCTATGCGTCAGAACAAACTGAACAGCACTTAACAACAACATTCGTCCTTTGAACTAATTGCTTCCATGTGTCTTTAATTATCCTCACTCATCTTTGCTCCAGACATGGAAAGACCAATAGCAGCATCTTAGATGGCTTCACAAGCTTTTAAGACTTGCATTGCTACTCACAAAAGCAGAATGTTGACTTTGTGAAATATGTTAAACATTTTCCATTTAATATGCATTAATTCAGTTCCTAGCTTTATATATTCTACTGTAAATAATGCTGAAATAAATCTTTGTGTGTGTATTTATATTTTGGTTGTTGTTGTTTTAAGGTGCCATTGAGTTGGTACCGACTCATATACTTTTATTTCTATGGGCTAACTTTCCAGGATCTAAAAGATGAAAACAATCTAAATGCTCATCAACAGAAGAATGGATAAACAAACTATGGGAAATACACACAATGGAACACTATGTAATGTTAAAGAAATATGATGAATCTGAAAAAAAAATTCATAACATGCATGAACCTTGGAAGACATTATGTTGAGTAAAATAAGGCAATCACCAAAGGACAAATATTGTCTGAGACCACTATTATAAAAAGTCAGGAAAAAGTTTTCACACATAAAGAAACATTCTTTGATGGTTACTGGGGGTGGGAGGGAGGTTAATTACTGACTAGAAGGTAGACACATATTAACTTGGGTGAAGGGAAAGGCAATATATAATAAGAGGGAGGTCAGCAAGAAATAATGAAGGCAAAGAAAGCCACTGAGAGGAGTACAAGAGTTAAAGACAACAAAAGTCAATACTATTATTTACAAAATCCTGCAATTACAATAATCAATGGGTGGATGCATAGATAGACACAAAAGATGAACAGGTGTGAGAAGGAGAATGGGACTATACCAACAAATATGTATAGATTTGACATAGAATATTTTAACATATGTATTTACTAATGTTGTTTACTAATGTTAAGTGCCATCCAGTAGATTCCAACTCATAGTGACCCTATGCACAACAGAACAAAACACTGTCTAATCCTGAACCATCCTCACAATTGTTCTTATGTCTGAACCCATTGTTACTGTCACTGTGTCAATCCATCTTGTTTAGGGTCTTCCTCTTTTTCTCTTTACAAAGCGTGATGTCCTTCTCCAGAAACTGATCATTTCTGTCTACATGTCCAAAGTAGGAGAGACAAGGCCTCATTATCTTCACTTGTAAGGAGCATTCTGGCTGTACTTCTTCCAAGATTTATTTGTTCTTCTGGCAGTCTATGGTACTTTAAATAGTTTTGACAACGCCATAATATAAATGCATTAATTCTTCTACAGTCTTCTTTATTCATTGACCAACTTTCACATGCATAAGAGACAATTGAAAATACCATGGCTTGGGTTATTGTTGTTAAGAGCTGTCAAATTGGTTCTGGCCCATAGCGACCCTGTACAGGGTTTCTGAGAAACAGCTGGTGAGCTTGAACCACTGACCTTGCAGTTTAAACCAACTTTGCAGTCCACTGCATTTACCCATAGCACCACACCAGTACTCTAGTTTGGGTTAGGCTCATCTAATTCCTCAAAGTGACATCTTTGCTCTTTAACATTCCAAAAAGGTCATTTGTGGTACATTTGTCTAATGCAATTTATTGTTTGATTTCTTGACTACTGCTTGCATGAGCGTTGACTGTGGATCAAAGCAAAATGAAGTCTTTGAAAACATCAGTCTTTTCTCTGTTTATCATGATATTTATTGGTCCAGTTGGGAGGACTTTACTTTTCTTTATATTGAGGTACAATCCATACTGGAGACTGTAGTCTTTGATCTTCATCAGTAAGTATTTGAAGTGCTCTTCACTTCTAGTAAGCAAAGTTTTACTGTCTTCATATTGCAGGTTGTTGATGGAAAATTCATTAAATTACAGATGAGCTTCCAGACTAAGACAGACTAGGAGGAAGGAGAAACATACTAGCTATGAATATTTACTCACTGAAAATCTTATTAATGACAAATTCATTAACAACTTGCAATATACAGATAACACAACCTTGCTTGCTGGAAGCAAAGAACTTCAAATACTTACTGATGAAAATCAAAAAATACAGTTTTCAGTATGGATTGCACCTCAGTGTAAAGAAAATGAAAATCCTCCCAACAGGATCAATAAATAACATGATAAACAGAGAAAAATGAATTTACCCACCACTTGTCTGCCAGTTTCTCCTACTGTGGTGGCTTGCATGTTGCTGTGATTATGGAAGCCATGGCACCAGTATTTTAAACACCAGCAGGGTTACCCATGGTGGATAGGTTCAGATGAGCTTCCAGACTAAGACAGACTAGGAAGAAGGAGAGATGGACTAGTTCTGAATATTTAGTCACTGAAAATCTTATTAATAGTAGTGGAACACTGTCAAAACCAGAATACTGAATATTGAAACATGATGAAGAGAACCAAAATATTGTCAGATATAGTGCCAGAAGATGAGTCTCTCAGGTTGAAAGGCACTCAAACTATGACTGGGGAAGTGTTGCCTTCTCAAAGTAGCCTTGACAGTGATGGCTCGAATGAAGTAAAGCTTCCAGGATCTTGATTTGCTGATGGGACATAACTCAAATGAGGAGAAACAGCTGCAATAATCCATTAATAATCATAACATGGAATGTGTGGAGCATTAATCTAGGATTATTGGAAGTTGTCAAAAATGAAATGGAACGCATAAACATCAATATCTTAGGCATTAGTGAGCTGAAATGGACTGGTATTGGTCATTTAAAATTTGACAATCAAATGATTTACTAAGCTGCAAATGACAAATTGTAGCGGAATGGTGTAACATTCATCATCAAAAAGAACATTTCAAGATCTACCTTGAAGTATAATGGCTGCCTGTGATAGGATTATATTCATACGCCTAGAAAGAAGTTCCATTAATACGACTATTATTCAAATTTACACAGTAACCACTAAAGCCAGTGATTACGAAATGGAAGAATTTTACCAACTTCTTTAGTCTGAAGTTGATCAAACACACAATCAAGATGTACTGATAATTACTGGCAATTAGAATGCAAAGGTTGGAAACAAAGAGGAAGGCTCCCTAGTTGGGAAATATGGCCTTGGTGATAGAAACAATGCTGGAGATTGCATGATAGAGTTTTGTAAGACCAATGAATTCTTCATTGCAAATATCATTTTTAAACAACATAAAAGACATCTATACATATGGACCTCACCAGCTGAAATACACAGAAATAAAATTGAGTACTTCTGTGGAAAAAGACAGTGGAAAGGCCATGGTTAGACTATGGAACAGATCATCAATTTCTCATATACAAATTTGAGATGAAGCTGAAGAAAATTAAAATTAGTCCATTAGAGCTAAAATATGACTTTGAACATCCCCACCTTAATTTAGATATCATCTCAGGAACAGATTTGATGCATTAGACACTAATGACAGAAGACCAGGAGAGCTGTGAGATGACATCAAGAACACCATACAGGAAGAAAGCCAAAGGTCATTAAAAAGAAAGGAAAAGACCAAAACGGATGTCAGAAGAAACTCTGAAACTTGCTATGCAGTATGTTATGTGCCATGGAGTCGGTTCTGACTCATAGTGACCCTGTACAGGGTTTCCGAGGCTGTAAATCCTTATGGGAGCAGAAAGCCTCATCTTTCTCCCGCGGAACAGCTGGTAGTTTCGAACTGCTGACCTTGCGGTTCGCAGCCCGATTCATAACCACTATGCTACTAGAGCTCCTTGAAAGGCCATCTTAGAGATCCTAAAACAAATTGAAGAAATGAGGAGGTAAAGAGCTGAATAGAAAATTTCAAAGGGCAGCTAAACAAGACAAAATCAAATTTTATAATGAAATGTGCAAAGAACTGAAGTTAAAAAACCAAAAGGGAAAACATGCTTGGCATTTCTCAAGCTGAGGGAACTGAAGAAAAAATTCTAACTTTGACTTGCAATATTGAAGGATTCTATGGGCAAAATGTTGAATGATGCAGAAAGCATAAAAAGAAGATGGAAGAAATTCACAGTCACTGTACCAGAAAGAAACAATTGATGTTCAACCATTTCAAGAGGCAGCATATCAGTATCATGAAGGATGAAATCCAAGGTGCACTGAGGCATTGGCAAAAAACAAGGCTTCTGGAATTGATGGAATGCAAATTGAAATCTTTCAACAAACTGATGTGGCTGGCACTGGAGACACTCACCATCTTTGCCAAGAAATTTGGAAGACAGCTACCTGGCCAACTGATTGGAAAGGATCCATATTTGTGCCCAGTACAAAGAGAGGTGAATGTGGAAATTATTGGACAATATCATTGAAATCACATGCAATTAAAATTTTGCTAAAGATCATTAAAAAATCACAGCAAGAGTACATTGACAGAAAAAGACTAAGAAAAAGAACCCATACTAAGGGGATGGGGGGAATTCTTTGTTGATTGCTGGGATGTTGGGGTGGGTAAGGAGAGTGAGGGGAAGGTGGAGCACAGGGCAGGGATTAGACACAGGATAATTTGGGTGCTGGTGAGGGGGGCAATATACAAGAAGGGAGAGGGGAATGGAAGAACAAAGCAGATGGGAGAACAATTAGGCATGTTTGAAAGGGCTAAGTGGGACAGAGGTAAGGAATGATGTATGCACAACCTTGGAACAACAGGGTTTTGGGATACAGAGATTGAGCCACGGTTGGAATGGGGAAAAGGGGAGAATCATGTTAAGATGCTTGGCTGTCTTTTGAATCTTGGTTTTCCTTGCATTATATTATAAAATAGACACTGGAGGGGACAGAAAGGAATAGCCAGAAACATTACCATAGAAAGCTTTTAATTCGATCTTCTGCCTATAACTGATTGGAATACCTAAAATGGGG
>NW_006408937.1:1289586-1299685 GCF_000296735.1 Chrysochloris asiatica | reverse complement strand
AGGGAACCTAGAGCCAGGGGGCCTGGAGGAAGGCAGAATCTCCAGTGAATAGTATCCAATCTGTCTAGGCGGAGCTGATGAAATGAAATGCAGATGGGGCTCTTGTGATACAATAGTGAATAATTGTTATCAAGACTGATTGTGAGGGTTGGAAGTGTAAAGGTAGACGTTTTATAGCAAGGAAGGGAGTGAATAACTTTCCAGTCTAGGAGCTGAGGTCCCTAGAACCATCAACGGAGAAGAGCTGAGAGACAGACCCTACCCAGAGAAGCAGTGATGCCTGAGATGGAGGCAGAGACGTTGATGTGGAGAGATGGAGCAGCTGGGGACTTTAGATCCAGAGAGGGAGAGCAACTGTGAGCTGAAGACTGGGGGTGGGGGTTGGGGGAGGGGTAGTGTAGGGGGCAGGCTTGCAGGGTATACCCTTTGGTTGGTTGATGATGCATGGAGGGGACTGCAACCATGGCAATGAAACAATCTATGATAGAATGAATGTAAAACTAATGTTCTCCCATGTAAACTATTATATAATTCACAATAAAACATTTTAAAAAAAGAGAGAGTACATTAACAGAGAACTGCCAGAGATTCAAGTTGGATTCAGATGAGGACGTGAAAGGGTGGTGGTGGTGGTGGTGATGATGTGCCATGGAGTTGATTCCTACTCATAGTGAACCTATACGGGGTTTCCAAGACTGTATATCTTTACTGGAGCAGAAATCCTCATCTTTTTCCCGTGGAACCGCTGGTAGTTTCGAACTGCTGACCCTGAGATTAGCAGCCTGACTCTTAACCACTGAGGACCTAAAATACTGATAAAGATCTAAGACCACAGCCTTTGGCCTGGGTTGCACCTCATTGAAAAGAAAACCAAAATCCTCACTACTGGACCAATAAACAACATCCATATCAATGGAGAAATTTTTGAATTTGCCAAAGACTTATTTTGCTTGGATCAACCATCAGCACACAAAGAAGCAACAGTTAAGAAATCAAATGACGTATTGCATTGGGGAATCTGCTGTGCAAGACCTCTTTAAAATGTTGAAGAGCAGAAATGTCGGTTTGAGGACTAAGGTGCGTCTGACCCAAGGTATGGTATTTTCAATAATCTTATATGCATTTGAAAGTTGGACAATAAATAAAGAAGATCATAGAAGAATTGAAGTGTTTGAGTTATGGTGTTGGAAGAGAATATTAAAAAGCAGCAGGGACTACATAAAGAACAAACAAATCTGTGTTGGAAAAAGTACAATCAGAATTCTCCTGAGAGGTCATTATGACCAGATTTTATCACTCATATTTAGGACATATTATCAGCAGAGACCAGTCCCTGGAGAAGGACATCATGCTTGGTAAAGTGGAGGATCAGCAAAAAAGAAGTAGACCCTCAACAAAACTGTTTGACACAGTTACATCAGCAATGGGCTCAAGCGTATCATCAAATTGTGAGGTTGGCGCAGGATTGGGCAGTGTTTCTTTCTGTTGTTTTGAGTTGCTATGGGTTGGTACCAACTCGATAGCACCTAACAACAACAACAACAACAATGTATTTGCCTATGAATATAGTACAGCATACCGGAAGCAAAGTTATGACCAGATACCAGAGTCACTGGGCCCATGTGCTTAAGACCATATTTCAGGGAACACAAAGGTCAATTGGCATAAAATTATCCACAGAGACAATGTTCTACATCCTACTATGGTGACCAGTGATTGGGGTCTTAAAAGCTCGTTAGCAGTTAGCTAAGGTACAGTTATTAATCTATTCCCACTGGGAACAAAGAGTGAAGAAAATAATTAATGAAAGGAAACAATTAGTCTAATTGATTTGGATCATTGAATCTCAGCCATTAGGGCTTTGACACCAGAAGAACTAGTTGGTACCCAGCTACCACTACCAACTGCTCTTTAGAAGTTCACGGGCAGAGTAGGAGAAAAATGTGGACAGAAACTCAAAACCAACTAACTAACTAACTTGCTGGATAGACACTGGTGGAGCCCCACAAACTGTGGCCCTTAGTCACCCTTCAGTCCTGAACACATCCCTCTGGATCAATTTTCAGCCAAATAAAAAAAGGTATATAAGATGAACAATAACACTAGTTAAGTATGCACTCCTTAGAATAGTAAACAACTTGAAATAAAAAGGTCAGTATTGGCGAAGAACAAAGCTCAGAAAGCAGGAAAAGTTAGGAAAGAAGGAATAATGGATGTGGGAAACATGGAGAAATTGGGGTAGAAGTACGAGAGATGAAGTCTCATCTTTCTCACTTATGAAGAGCACGCTGGCTGTACTTCTTCCCAGACAGATTTGTTTGTTCACCTGGAAATCCACAGCACTTTCAATATTCTTCTCCAACACCATAATTCAAATGCATTGATTCTTCTCTATTCATTGTCTAGCTTTCACATGCATATGAAGCGATTGTAAATACCATGGTTAGGGTCAGAAACACCTTAATCCTCAGAGTGACATCTTTATTCTTTAAAACGTTTAAGAAATATTTTGAAGAACTTCTGGAAAGAATGAGGACTAGGCAGATGCACTACACAGACCCTCTACAACAAAATTATGAGAAACCAAATGAAACAGGCGCAGATGAAAATCCTGGAACCCTGGTCTTCAGAGGAAAGGATAAAGAAGTGTATTGAGTGCTTGCTGGGAGGAGAAGCTGATCATGGACAGTGAGAGAGGGAGACTGGTGAATGGCTGGCTAGACATATGTGACCATCTTGAACTTTCGTGAGCAGCTTTTAGTGACAGAGTTAGCCTAGCAGAGCAGATTCACACAGGAAACAGAAAAGTTGTGGTTCCTTCTTTTTCCCCATGGTCCCATGGTGACCAGAGGTATGGCCAGCTCCCATCATCAGACCCTACCATCATAGACCCTGTTCTCTGGGAGTTTAGAGTCATGTGGTTGGGAGACACCCCAGTGCGAGGCAGGAGCTGGCTCCTGGTACCTGGATTCAGGTGGGCTTGGCCCAAGACATAGAGAACCCACAGAGCCACAAGACCAGCATTAGTCTAGCAGAAACCTTCATAACTAGCCACCCTGCCTTCAGTTTCCCTGTGGTCCTAACAAACAGTTTCTCTTTATCTAGAAATGTCCTAATTGCACTATCATTTTTTTTTTTTTTAATTTTATCATTTGAGGGACAATTTTTCTCAGTATGTGATTCTTGGTTGTCACTTTTTTCTTTCAGGGTTTTTATATGTGTCATCCCATTGTCTTCTTGCCTGGATGGTTTCTGCCAAGAAATCAGACTTGGTCTTATTGGTTCTCCTTTGTAGGTAAATGTTCATGTTTCCCAGTGTTGTTTTCAGTATTCTTTCCTTGTCTTTGGTTTTGGAAAATTTGATTATGATATGACTTTGTGGTTTTCTTTTGGGATCTATTATATTTCCGAGAAGCAGCTGTTTCCAAGGAGCATCAGGAGTCCTGGTGTGGTGCTGTGGGTTAATTCGCTGGACTGCAAAGTTGGTTTGAACTGCAAGGTTGGCCATTCAAGATCACCAGCTACTCTTCGGAAACCCTACACAGAGTCGTTAGGCCCAGAATAAACTCAATGGCACTTAACAACAACAACAATAACATCCTGTTTGGGATTTGTTCAGTTTCTTAAATACATATCTTCTCAGGATATTAAAGCAGTTTTCTTCCAACAACTATGTGAAAATTTGCTCTGTGCTCCTTTTTTTTTTTTTGGTCTCTTCCTGTTTTGGAAGTCTGATCAAAGAAGTAAGTTATTCATCTTGGTAGTATCCTATGAAATTCTTAGGCTTTCTTAATTTTATTTCATTATGTTTTAAATTGATCACCTACCAGATTAGTGCTGAGAGATGATTCATTTCTACTCCTTTGTCCTTTCAATGCATCATCTGTTTCTGAAATGTTAGTATTATTTTTTTGGAATCGGATTTTCTCTTTTTGTATGGTTTTAATTTTCCTTTTATTTTGTCACTTTGTTCTTAAAGTGTTTTCCTTAATTCTTCTACAGTTTTGTCTGTGTTTTCCTTGATTCCATTTTCAATGTTTTGGATCTTTCTCTCAAACCTTTGAAAATACCTAAATATAATTTTTTAAAAAAATTACTTATCAGATAGTTCCAGTGCCATTTTTTCCTCAGGAAAGTTTTGTGGCTCTATTTTGGTCACTTGTTTGAGACACTTTTTGTTTCTTCATGTAAACTGGCTGTTGTTGTGAGACACTGTGGTGGTGGGTTTATGTTAGTGAGTTATTATGCATTAGCTACTTGCCCCCTGGTGGGTGTGATAGACAATAAAAGTGTGTGAACAGTGCTCTGCTTGCTGTTCATGTAGCATAGTTGATAGCATGCTTGCCTGGTGGTTGCTGCTGTCTTAGGCCAAGTTTTCTAGAGAAGCAAAACCAGTAAAACCTATGTATATATAAAGAGAATTTTCTTATCTTACAATTGTAGAAGCTCTGGTCCCCAGCGTGTGAGAAAAAGTGAGTCACTCCCATGTGTCCATTACATTGTCTGTGGGCACATTCTCAAGGAAGCATTCCTTTAGTTGATTGGCTACACATAGCCACTCATCATAGAGCTATCTATGCCTAATTTAGGTTTCATAACCATAGGAATAAGCACATGCCAACTGTTAAACCTCTGGAAATTCTGGTGTAGTCGAGTTGACACAGAAACCTAACCATTAAAGGTGCTGTCTATTGTTGATCAGGTGGTACATGAGTGGGTAGTGGCCATCACCTAGTGGGTGAGGCTTCAGGAGGTAAGGGTCTGACTACGCTGTGTGGGTACAGTTGCTGTTTTCCACCAGATGGAACAATGGGGAAAAAAGATAGGAAAAGCAAGAAGAAAAAAAGAACAACAAAAAAGAAAATCATAAAGAAAAAAAATGGGAAAAAATACAAGCAAGCAACATCTATGAAAAGAGTTTAATAACTACAAAAAGAAAATAAAAAAGGAAAGAGAAGAGAAAGAAAGAAACAGAATAAACAGAACCAAGGATGGGGGAAGGAAAGAGAATCGTAACAAATAAGAGAAAATAAAACAAGAAAAATACAGAATGGAAAAAAGACAAAATAGAAGGAAAGAAAGAAAAGTAAAATATAAAGAAAAGCAAAAACAGGGATGGGAAAGAAAAGAAAAGGAAAAAATCAAACAAAGGAGAAAACTCAGGTGGGGGCAGGGTCCAGAGAGGAGAAAAGTATAGGGGGCAGGGTACCTGGTATGGATCAGCTCCTCTGCAAGCCAAGGAAATCAGGTGTGGTGGGGAGTGGATGGGAAACCTGATCTTAGACTCTCCAACTCTATTAACTAGTGTTACTCTGAGTGCAGTCTCCAGATCACTTGCATCAGAATCACCTAGGGTCATCATTGCAATGCAGTTTACCAGGTCCTACCCCACTCCACTGAATTAGAAACTAGAGGGGTAAGATATTTTTTTGTAATTTCTCAGGTGGTTTTTACACACAAAATTTGAGTACAACGGTCATTTAATTATGTTACCTTGATAAGGAGTACTTTGCATCTGATCTCTTCTTTCTTTTTTTCTCATAGATTGTTGAGGTGTGGGGAAACTGGATATAGTTATAGTTTCAGGTTTCCCAGTATTCACAGGTAGTAAACTTTTTATTTTTCTGCTGATGTGGCTATATGCAGAGCCATGTGTTTAGCTGATGTGGGCTGAAAGAATGGAAATTGTCATTCTGTTTGGCTTAGCATAATATTAATGAGCTATCACAAATTTAAGTCCTAAAGTTCATTCCAAATAGAAAAGCTTTGGGTCTAAACCACTGTTTGAAATTCAGTGACTATAGGCACCACTGTAGCCTGATACTCCAGATGACAGATAGATGAGTAAAGACAATGAGAAAATGATTACTTCTTATTTGATGAGAAAGTACTGGTTTTAGAATTACACCTTCATAATCATACCCTTGATTTATGCACTAATATGATAAAGAATAAAACAACAATGTGGTTAAACAACTTTTTGAAATGTGCAGGTACTGTTTGACATCATTATGCCTTTCTCCCAATATTTTCTATAGACATATAGAGTGAGTGAGTAATGATGTTGAATTGCCTTCCATAAGAAAAACACATTCTGGAAATGAGGAATACTTATGTATTAGAATGGTGGTGATGGTGTGATTTGAAGTTCGTTCATGTAATAGAATACTGAAATCTAATCCTGACTCTGCTACTAACTCAATTTTTTTTAAAAAAAGTTTTTATTATGTATTGAGTGAAAGTTTGTTGTTGTTGTTGTTAAGTGCCATTGAGTCGGTCCTGACTCACAGCGACCCTGTATAGGGTTTCTGAAGAACTGACATTGCAGTCCAGTGCATTAACCCACAGCATCACAGATTATCAGTTTTACATTAAATAAATCATGTTTTGTTTCATTGCATTGATTACAATCCCCTCCATGTACCATCAGTATTTACCTCTATGTCAATTCCCCCTTTTTTTGATGAACACGTATAAAACAGAGAATACATATATGTTCAAATGTCCAAAGGGTACACTTTGCAAGCCAGCCTCCTGCTCACAGACACACATCCTTTCTCAGTCCATAGGCATAGAGTCCTCAGCTGCTCTTTCTCTCTATGCCATCGCCTCTGCCACTGTCTGTGCTGTCGCCACTTTTCTGATTAGGATCCCATGCTCCATTCATTCTCTTCTCTCTTGCTGGTCCTAAAGTCCTCTCTTCCTGAAATGAAAGATTAACTACTCCCCCCTCTTAGTTACACATCTATATTTGCAGTTATGATAATCACAATTAGTCCTGATAGCAGTTATAATTGAATTGTAAAATCCTATCCCCATCCTTCCCCACCCCCTTTCACCAGACCCATCTGGAAAAGAAGAAAACTATTCAGTGGGGATTCTACCTTACCCCCTCATTCTGCAACTAAACACACTCATGAAAGCTTGTAAGTCAACCACTTCGTGCCTTTATAGCCCTCTATTTTTGATGGTCAATGTCTAAGTTGCCCATCCCTATCAGCCCAGTGTACTGAGAAGGCAAGCTTGATCCTTGATATGAAGAGTCCTTCCATTTCAGTTAGAATTTTGAGCAACTACATCCATTAGCAAAGGTCTAGTTCATCAGATTGTAGCAATTTATGCATGCTCACAATATCAACCTTCTTTATCTTCATCTGATTCAGTTCTGGTCAGCTAGCCATCCAAGCTACCTCAAATGGATACTATCTGCAAGTAAGGGAGTTCTTGCACACTTCCCTCCACGTTAGACCACCTGACCACTTCACTCTCAGCTCTAATACCCAGTGTCTAGGTCAGTGTTCATGGGCTCGGGAGTTCACATGCCTCCCTAAACTTCAGACCATCCAGCTCTTCCTGCTAACTCACTCTTCTAGGTCTTACTTTTCCCATTTTCCTATAAGGTAACAGATTTGATCATCTCTTAGGGCCTTTCTAGCTCTGAACGTCTATGAAACTGTAACCCTTATCACCTTTCTCCTCCCAAACTGTGGGGAGAGGGAGAAGAAATGTTGGATTACTTTAACCCTTTCAGATTAACAATTAGCTATTAAGTTGATTAATGTTCTACTGGCAGCTACTGCATCTTAATGAAGATGATTTAGTATTTCAACAATTGCTGGATGCTTATAATGTGCCAGCATGGTGTATTGAAATTAGTAAGGTTTCTAAAGGTATTTCAAACTGGCCTTAATTAATTAAATTCTGGATAGATGTAGTCCAAGGTTAACCACTTAATAAATTGGCAACCAAATAAAAAATGGAATCAAACATTTTAAGCAGCTTACTGGAAGAGATCTGGGCTCTTCACCAAGAGATTCTGTAGCAGTGCTGGCAACATGGTGGGTCATTTTCAATCTCCTGACTCATTGTCACTATACCCTTTCACCTAAGACCAAATCTCCCAATTAAAAAAAAAAAGAAAAAGAAAAAAGCCACTGCACAATACCTTATCTGTAGCAACAACTGTTTTCTTGATATCCATATACTAAAAGAAAATTCCCACATGAGATGTGAATAGTTGAAACAAGTGCTAGCTTCATTTCACTGTAGCTTTCAACATAATATTATAAAAGAAGACAATAGTGATAGTTCTTGGTGGTAGTTATGGTTGTGTGTTATGGAGTTGGTTCTGACTCAGACCAACCCTGTATAGGGTTTCTGAGGTGTTAAATCTTATGGGAGCAGAAGATCTCATCTTTCTCCCTTGAAGCAGCTGGAGGATTTGAACTGCTGACCTTTAGGTTAACAGTCCAACTTGAAACCCACTTCTTAGAAACATAGAAAAAAGCTCTTAGCTATTACATTGAATTGATATCTAAATTGAATACTAAATTAAAGATAAAAGGTAATTGACTAGGAGGCAGAGCTTGATAACGGCTAGGGTAGAGGTGCAGTGAGATTCGCCATCAGTGATACCACAGAATACCAGGCAAAGCAGATTCAGGGCAGAACTCCAAAACTCAGAACCACATAGGTAGGGATATTTAAAAAGTTTGAAGGTTTATAGCTAGTGGAATATGTAGTGGAAGTAAGAAATCATGTACTTCTGAATCTGAGCTGACAACTTGAGTGAGACCAAACATCAAGACCAAGGGGGAAGCAGATACACCACAGAAAAGTGCCACGGGAACCTCACAGCAAAGGTAGACAATACACTTTGTTGGTTTTGCTTTGTTTTGATTTTTTTTTTTTTTTAGTATCTGTTCATTGCCCCCCCCCCCACTGTTTGCACACCTCCAATTTGATGATTACAGGGGGTGCCTGAGCTAGTAGACACCCTCCACCCTCACCACTGGTGGGTTCTTCTGCCATGCATGCGCACAAATACTCTCAGCCCGAGAGCTGGCCCTGAACTGTTTTGTTTATCTTTTCCAATACAGAAAAGACAGAACAAAGGGTGTGGAGAGGGAAAGAGAGTTTAAAAACAAAACAGGCCGAAAATTCAATTAAGTCCTGAAGTACAGCATAACAACTAACAGTGGCATCTTGAAATCTCTCAGGCAGCTTTGAAGGCAAGAAGCTGAAAGAGGACATTAAAGTCATACTCATATTAGGCTACAGATTTTTTTTTTTCCCTTCTCTCCCTCCTCTTCCTCTCCTGTGATATTAGACTATAGTATCCAGTCTAGTTTTTGTTGTAGTTGTTATTTTTTTTCTTTTTGTTGTTGTTGCTGTTTGCTGTTCTATGCTTCCTCTTCTACCTTTAGAGAACTTTTTCTCTCCCTATGTTACCCAAGAAGAGACAGCAACTGCTGCCATATAGTCAAGCTACAGTCACACTCTATAAAACATCCAAATCCAGGCAAGAACCAATACCAACTGTCATATACCAGGGAGGTAGACAACACCTGTGAAAGTTACTCTGAGTTAAACAATAAGAAGAGTGAAAAGGGAAGCCCACATCCTGGTCACATCTACCTGGAAGCAACCAAAAAGCATTAAAAATAACAAAACACATACTCAAATAAGTATTAAGGTCACAAATAGAAACTAAACATGTCCAAGAAGCAAAATCAAATGATCATATTAGCACATGTCCAAAAGCAAGATAAAATATCAGAAACAAAAGACCTAGATGTAGACCTGGACAACATTCTGGGAGGAAGGCAAGCCTTGGAAATGCCTGACAAGGAATTCAGAAAAATGATTATAAAATGTTTCAAAACACTTTACAATTGAGTTGAGAAAAATAAGGAAGAAGTCAGGAAAGCACTACAGGAACAATCAAATAAGATAGAGTCAGTATTGTAAACAATTAAAAACCTACAGAAAGAAGTCCAAATGATCAATAATAACATATCAGAAACAGACAATACACTGAAAGGGCAAAGGAGTAGAATAGAAGAGATTGAAGGCAGAACCAGTGAGTGGGAAGATAAATCTCTCAATACCAGTAAGATAGAAGACCAAACAGAAAAAAGGATAAAAAAATCTGAAGGTCTAAGATTCATGTTGGACAACATGAAGAGGAATAACTTAAGAATTATTGGCATTCAAGAAGAATCACACCAGTCCACAGAGGATATAGTTGAAGAACTGCTGGAAGAACATTTCTCTAACATCCTGAAAAGTGAAAAGATAAACATTCAAGAAGCTTAAC
>NW_006408937.1:1287230-1288328 GCF_000296735.1 Chrysochloris asiatica | reverse complement strand
AGTGCACATGGAACATTCTCCAGAATAGACCATGTCTTAGGTCACAAAACAAATCTCCATAAATTTACAAACATCAAAATACTACAAAGCATCTTCTCAGACCACAATGCTATCAAATTAGAAGCCAACATTAGGAAGACCAAGGTAATCAAGTCAAATACATGGAAATTGAATAAAACCCTACTGAAAAGTGACTGCATAGTAGAAGAAATTTAACACAAACTCACAAAGTTCCTACAAACAAATGAGAAGGAAAACACAACAAACCAAAGTCTTTGGGACACGGCAAAAGCGATGTTGAGAGGACAATTTGTTGCAATAAATGATCACATTCAAAAAGAAGAAAGAACAAAAATTAACACATTAACACAGCATCTACAACAATTAGAAACAGACCAACAGAGGGAACCTACAGCCACCAAAAGAAAAAAAAAAAAATGGTAAAGATTTGAGCAGAAATAAATGAGAAAGAAAACAGAAAAACTATAGAAAGAATCAACAGAACAAGAAGGATTAACAAAATTGACAGTCCATTGGCAAACCCAACAAAAGAAAAGAGGGAGAAGACACAAATAACACACATTAGAAACCATATGGGTGATGTCACAACAGAACCAAAGAAAATCAAAAGGATAATAACAGAATACAATGAAGAGTTGTACTACAACAAATGCAAAAACTTAAAAGAGCTGGATACATTTTTAGAAAAACAAGACCTACCTAAACTTACACACAGTGAAGTAGAAAACCTGAACAGACCCATAACAAAAGAAGATATTGATCAGGCCATCAAAAAACTCCCAATCAAAAGAAGTCCAGGCCCAGATGGCTTTGCTGGTGAGTTCTACCAAACATGCAGGGAAAATCTGTCACGAATTCTTCTCAAATTATTCCAGAATATAAAGGAGTATGGAAAACTTCCTAATACAGTTTATGAAGCAACCATAACCCTCATACCAAAACCAGGGAAGGACATCACTAAGAAAGAAAATTATAGACCAATATCCCTCATGAACATAGATGCAAAAATTTTCAACAAAATCCTAGCCAACAGAATCCAGCAGCACATCAAAAAAATAATACATCATGACCAAGTGG
>NW_006408937.1:1279290-1286184 GCF_000296735.1 Chrysochloris asiatica | reverse complement strand
GTCATGCTGGGTAAGATGGAGGGTCAGAGAAAAAGAGGAAGACCCCAATGAGATGGATAGCCAGGTGGCATCATTGATGGCATCAAGTGTGGCAGCAGTAGTGAGGTTGGCCCAGGATTGGACATTGTTTCGTTCTGCTGTGCATGGGGTAGCTACGAGTCGGTTCTGACTCGATGGCACCTGACAACAACAAGGATACAATGCTGGGCACACCTTTTCTGATTTTAAGCCATGAATTATCCTCTTGTTCTGTTTGAACTACTGCTTCTTGGTCTATGTACAGGTTCTGCATGAGCACAGTGAAATGTTCTGGGATTTCCCTTCATCACAATGTTATCTTGGTATGATCCATGCAGTCAAATTCCTTTGTATAGTCAATAAAGCACAAGTAAACATCTTTCTGGTATTCTTTATTTTCATCCAAGAACCATCTGACATCAGCAATGATATCCCTCATTCCATGTCCTCTTCAGAATCCAGTTTCAATGTCTGACAGCTCCTTGTTGATATACTGCTGCAACCATTTTCAAATTATCTTCAGTAAAAATTTACTCACATATTATATTGATGATATTTTTCAATAATTCCTGCATTCTGTAGGGTCACCTTTGTTTGAAGGAGCACAAATATTGATCTTTTCTAGTTGGTTGGCCAGGTATCTTTCTCCCAATTTTGTTGACATATTTAGTGAGTACTTCCAGCAATGCATCAGTTTGTTGAAATATTTCTATTTGTATTTCATCAATTCCTGGAGCCTTGTTCTTTGTTAATGTCTTCAATACAGCTTGGACTTTTTCCTTCAAAAACATCAGTTCTTGACCATATCCTACCTCATAAAATGGTTGAACAACGAACAGGTTTTTTTTTTTTTGGTACAGTGACTGTATGTATTCTTTCCATCTTCTTTTGATAGTTCATGCATCATTCAATATTTTGCCCACAGAAGACTTCAATATTGCAAACTGAGGCTTGAATTTTTTCTTCAGTTCTTTCAGCTTGAGAAATGCTGTGAGTGGTCTTTCTTTTTGGTTTTCTAACTCCAGGTTATTTCACATTTCATTTTAATGCTTCATTTTGTCTTCTTAAGCTGTCCTTGGAAATTTTCTGTTCTACTCTTTACTTCATCATTTCTTCCATTCACTTTAGTTTTTCTCTACTTAAGAGCAAGTTTCAGAGTCTCTTCTAACATTCACTTTGTTTTTTCTTTCTTTCCTATTTTATTAATAGCACTTTGTTGATACTGTTTACGTCAACTCTTCTGGTCTTCAGTCGTTAGTGTCTAATACATCAAATCTGTTCTTGAGATGACTTCTAAATTCAGGCAGGATACATTCAAGGCCATATTTTGGCTCTTGTGAACTTGTTTTAATTTTCTTCAGCTTCAGCCTGAACTTACATATGAGCAATTGCAAATGAGCAATTGATGGTTTGTGGCAGTCTTTCCTGGCCTGTTTTGGTTGATGATATTGAGCTTTTTCATTGTCTCTTTCCACAGATGTAGTCCATTTGGTTCCTGTTTGTGCCATCTGGTGAGATTCACATGTATAGTTGCCATTTATGTTGTTGAAAAAAGTATTTGCAATGAATAAATCCGTGATCTTGCCAGATTCTATCATGTGTTCTTGATTATCATTTCTATCACCAAGACATTTTTGACCAACCACAGAAACTTCCTCTTTGTTTCCAGTTTTATAGTAATCATTACTGCATCTAATTGCAGTTTTGATCAGTTTCCATCTCATTGAGACTCTAAATCTCTACAGGTATAGACAGTGTCATCTTTTTCCTGTACAGTTTCTGGTGGGTTTCAACTACCAACCTTGTAATTGTTGTTGTAGTTGTTATGTGCCTTGGAGTCGGTTCTGACTCATAGCGACCCTTTACAGGGTTTCCGAGGCTGTAAATCTTTATGGGAGCAGAACACCTCATCTTTCTCCCGTGGAACAGCTGGTAGTTTCAAACTGCTGACCCTGAGGTTCACAGTCCGATTCATAACCACTACACTACCATAGCTCCTTAACCTTGTAATTATCACATCAAAAAACAACAACTATTTCTTAATATCATGAAATAACCATTCAGTGTTAAAATGTCCCTTGTTGTCTCATATTTTTACAG
Source organism: Chrysochloris asiatica (assembly GCF_000296735.1). Lineage (NCBI taxonomy): Eukaryota > Metazoa > Chordata > Mammalia > Afrosoricida > Chrysochloridae > Chrysochloris > Chrysochloris asiatica. The sequence goes on along the minus strand of NW_006408937.1, from coordinate 1,284,066 downwards.
CTGGCTTATTTGAATCAAGATCCAAACAAGGTGCATATATTATATTTGGTTGATATGTCTCTTTAATCTCATTTAATCTCTAGATTAAATACATCCTCTAAATACATTTGTTGCAAAAATCAGTTGTTTGCCCTGTAAAGCTTCCCTCCTGGTGTCACTTAAATTCTCCCAGACTTCCCTAACTCATTAACTGATATACAACTCACTAATTCCTTTGGTATTTATATTTCCTGTAGATGTTTATCAGATTCAGATTTAATGTCTAGCAAAAATTAATAACAGGTTTGAACTTCCTATTGTATCACATCAAAACTTTGTGTGTACTTTGGATTTCAAGCACAAGCCTGCTCAGGCTCAACAAATGAATTTCTAATATTTTGCTCCACTAAAATCTCTATGTCCTCATTCTAATTTGGGGGACCCTTTGATTCAGCAGTCACAGCATACATTGGCATTTGGCTGGGACTTCAGTGCTTGCAACCCTATTGTCATGATAACTTTTTCCTCCTCTCATCCAGAAGAGAGTGAGCAAAAATTGAAGTACTATACAAATGACTTGTTTCAATCCTTTACCTTTTGTCATGGGTTTTATTAGAATAAGTAGAACAATTGCTGTTGTTGCTGTTAAGTGCCAATGATTTGGTTCTGACTCATGTAGAGACCCTGTATAGGGTTTCTGAGGAACGACTGGTGAGCGTGAACCACCGACCTTGCGGTTCAAACCAACCTTGCAGTCCATTGCATTAACCCACAGCACCATACCAGGACTTGAGATAGAACAATATAGGTAGAACAATTGTTGCTGGTGTTATTAAGCGCCATCAAGTCAGTTCCGACTCATAGCGACACTGTATAGGGTTTCTGAGGAGCGGCTAGTGAGCTTGAGCTGCCGACCTTGCAGTACATCACATAAACCGGTAGTGGCACACCAGGACTCCTGGTAGAACAATTGTTGTTGTTGTTGTTGTTGTTAAGTGTCATTGAGTCTGTTCCGACTCATAGCAACCCTGTATAGGGTTTCTGAGGAGCGACCGGTGAGCTTGAACCACCGACCTTGTGGTTCAAACCAACTTTGCAGTCCAGAGCATTAATTCACAACAACACATCAGGACTCCAGTAGAACAATAAGACACCCTTTTTCCAACCTTGGACATCTTCCTCCCGTACGGTTGCCTCTTGATCATATGATACTTCTTGAAATGGTTGAACATCAATCATTTCTGTTTGACGCAGCGACTCTGTGTATTCCTTCCATCTTCTTTTGATAATTTCTGCATCATTGGATATTTTGCCCATAGAAGAATTCAATATTGTGAATCGAGCTTGAATTTTTCTTCAGTTATTACAGTTTGAGAATTGCTGAATGTGTTCTTCCCTTTTTGTTTTCTAACTCCAAGTCTTTGCACATTCCATTATAATACTTGACTTTGTCTTCTCAAGCTGCCTTTTGAAAATTTCTGTTCAGCTCTTTTGTTTTCTCTTGTCTTCCATTTGCTTTAGCATCTCTATGCTGGAAAGCAAGTGTCAGAGTTTCTTCTGACATACATTTTGGTCTTTTCCTTCTTTCTTGTCTTCGTAGTGACCTTTTGCTTTCTTCCTCTATGATATTCCTGAAGACACAACTCTTCCAGCATTCAGTCTTTAGTGTCTAATGAATCAAATGTTCCTGAGATGATCTGTAAATTATGGTGGAATATGGTCAATGTCATATTTTAGTTGTCATGTACTTGTTTTCATTTTCTTCAGCATCAGCCTGAACTTGCATATGAGCAATTGATGGTCTACTCCACAGTCTGCCCCTGGTCTTGATTTGACTGATGATGTGGAGCTTTTCCACCATCTCTTTCCACAGTTGTAGTCAATTTGGTTTCTGTGTCTTCCATTTGGTGAGGTCCATGTATATAATTATCTCTTATGTTGTTTTAAAAAGGTATTTTCAATGGAGAAGTCATTGGTTTTGTAAAATTCTATCATGCTATCTCTAAGGGCTATTTTCTGAAATTAGAGACAAATCACCAAACCGATGTCTTTGTCCAACAACATGAGACGCCTAAATAGATATTTATACATGAAGCATAATGCATTACAGGAAAAGAACAAAGAGATTGGAGGATTCACCACTTTTATAGTGAGCTCTTTGTTCAAGGGGGAAATAGTACCCCATTCTTCTAGGTTGATCATTGAATTCTTGTCATGCCCAGCAATAACTATTTGATATTCTCAGAAATCCCATTGCAGATTGCCTCTCACAAGTTTGTTTAAAAAAAAAACAAAACTTGTGTAGCCATAAATTGAGTTTGTAGTTAAAAACCTTTATACCCTCTCTCACTCTCTGACACACACACACACACACACACACACACACACACACACACACAGAGTTACCTCTGGACCTCCCTGTTCTATGTTGTTCTTAGGTGATTTATTGCGATCATAGAACCATCTGAATAAATTTTCTTTTAATGTCTGCTACCCAGATCCAGAGTCCTGGTTTGACATTGTAAGATAAGCACTGGACTGATAACCACAAGGTCAGCAGTTCAAGTCCACCAGATGCTTCTTGGAAACCCTATACAGGATCACTAAGTCAGTTCTGACTCAACAGCACTTAACAACAACCACCCAGATCCTGCTTCTGAACTCCAAATCCTTATCTCTACCTACTGGCTGGGTATTTCCAGCTATGCTTCCCCCTCGTTCTTCAAAACTTAGCATGTTCAAAACTGAAGTCATCATTTTGATTTTTACTCAAAATCTTATCCTCTTGAATTAACTGCTATGTCTCCCTGGTATAGTTTGACATAACACTTTGTAGGATAGCGCACTGGACCACAAGTCATTTTGAACTACAAGGTCAGAGGTTCAAACTCACCAGCCACTCCTCAGAAACTCTATACAAGGTTGCTATGAGTTGGAACTGACTTAATGGTACTTAACAACCATCTTCCTTTTACAGGATTTATCACAATTTTTGTTGTTGTTGCTAAGTGTCGTCAAGTTGATTCTGACACATAGGGTTTCTGAGGAGCGGTTGGTGAATTTGACCTGCCTACCTTGCAGTTTGCAACCCAGTGCTTATCCTACTGTTCCACAGTTTAGAACTACGTTTGTTTATTTATTTGTTTATATTGTCTCTTCTACTAGACTGTAACATATATGTAAATAAGAACTATATCTGTTTAGCATATAGTTGTTGTTGTTAAGTACCGTGGAGTCGGTTCCGACTCATAGCAACCCTGTACAGGGTTTCCAAGGCTGTAAGTCTTTAAAGGAGCAGAAAACCTCATCTTTCTCCCACGGAACGGCTGGTAGTTTCGAACTGCCGACCTTGAGTTTAGCAGCCCGATTCGTAACCACTATGCTACCAGAGCATATAGTAGGCACTCAATAATTTTTTGTTAAATGAGTAAGTGGCACCAGTATACATTCAGTGTAAGAAACACAAGAGTCATTCTCCCTTACTTGCCACATTCTCAGTGAGTCATCATTTCGTATAGATTTTACTTTCTCAATAACTCTCATCTTTATCTACAGTGCTTCTACCGAATTGCACTTTAATTCTTAAAGTATACAGTAGTTGTATTTTAAAGGTCTATTTTCATTACACAAAATTCCTAAAAATGGGGACTCTTGATCACTTCTAAATTAATGACAGCTTTGGTCACAGAATATTTTTATAGGGTTTTACATTTTCCATTGCCTTTATAGTGTATTCCATACTTTTTGTACATAAATTAAATCATTTTTATATGAGAAATAAAAACTGCCCTTGTCAAATGCCTACTATGTGATCAGCAACAGTAGTATGCAGCATGTATTATTATCATCCTCATTTTACAAATGGCAAATTGAGGCTCAGTGATGTTAAGTAACTATCTGAAAGCCACATAGCTAGTAAGTGACAAAAACAGGATTTAAATCCAGATTTGACTAGCAGAGAGAATTTACACTTTTTGCAACATTATTGTTACCTCTAGTCATCCACAACTACTAGATATACTTCTTAGTTTTATACCTTGACTTAATAGAGTGCTTTTTAAATGGAACTTCTTGACAGTATAAATGATAACACCTAATACCGAAAAGCCAACCCCACTGCCAAGGAGTCAGTTCTGATTTATGGCAACCCCAAAATAGAACTGCACTCCTTGGGGTTTTCTTGGCTAGAATTGCATGGCCTTTCTTCTGTGATGCCACAGAGTGAATTTGAATTGTCAACTTTGGGGTAAGGAACTGAAAGCAAACCTTTTGAGCCACCCAGGGACCTGTTTTCTCAAAAAACAGAAATTGTTCTGCCTCAGGCTACTCACTGGGTACATGGTCAGCCTTGAATTACTCCTCACTTTCAAATATTTAATAACTAAACTCTCTGTACAGTCTTCTAAACATGATCAAATAATCTTCATGATTATTTATTCTAGTCAATTTCCTTTTTCAAAAATGTTTTATTGTGAATTATGAGATAGTTTGTTTACATGGGAGTACATTAGCTTTACATTCATCCTAACGTATACCATTTCAATGCCATGGTTACAATCCCCTGCATGCATCATCAACCAACCAAAGAGCAAGTTAGCACCCCGGTCATCAGCACACAGTCCCTCTCCCTCTCTGGGTCTAAAGTACCCAGCTGCTCCATCTCTCCATGTCATCATCTCTGCCTCCATCTCTGGCATCACTGCTTCTCTGGGTAGAGTCCCACTCACTGCTCTTCTCTCTTGATGGTCCCAGGGACTTCCGCTCCTGGATTAAAAAGTCAACTACTCCTCTCCTTTT
>NW_006408937.1:1276295-1278069 GCF_000296735.1 Chrysochloris asiatica | reverse complement strand
GGAAACCAAGATTCAAAACACAGCCAAGCATTTTAACATTATTTTCCCCCTTTTGCCCATTCCAACCATGTCTCAATCCCTGTATCCCAGAGCCCTGTTGTTCCAAGGTTGTGCATACATCATTATTTGCCTCTGTCCTACTTAGCTCATTCAAATCTGCCTAAATGTTTTCCTGTCTGCTTTGTAATTCCATTCCCCTCCCCCTTCTTGTGTATTGCCTCCCTCCCTAGCACTCAAACTATCCTGGGTCTATTCCCTACCCTGTGCTCCACCTTCCCCTCCCTCCCCTCCCCTCCCCATCCACATCCCAGTAACCAGTAAAAAATCCCCTCCCCCTTTAGTATGGGTTCTTTTTCTTAGTCTTTTACAATAATGGTACTATGCAGTATTTCTCCTTTTGTGACTGACTAAACTCACTAAACATAATGTCCTCAAAGTTTATCCATGTTATGTGGTGGCTTGCAGCTTCTTTGTTACTCTTCAAGGTAGCATAATATTCCATGTGTGTATGTACCACAGTTTGTTTATCCACATTTTTGCTATTGTAAATAATGCTGTTATGAACATTGGTGTGCATATATTGACTCGTGTTATGGCTCTTATTTCTTGTGGGAAAATATCAAGTAGAGGAATTGCTAGATCATAAGGTATTTCATTTCCAACCTTCTGAGGAAGTGCCATATTGCTTGCAAGAAAAGTTAGACCATTTTGCAATTGCACCAGCAATGCAGGAGCATCCCAGTCTCTCCACATCCTTGCCAGCATTGTTTGTCCTCTATTTTTTTAAATCTTAGCTGTTATTGTGGGTGTGAGATGATACCTCAATGTTCTTTTGATTTGCATCTCTCTAAGGAACTCTGGTAGTGTAGTGGTTACAAATCGGGCTGTGAACTGCAAAGTCAGCAGTTCGAAACTACCAGCTGTTCTGCGGAAGAAAGATGAGGCTCTCTGCTCCCGCAAAGATTTACAGCTTCAGAAACCCTGTACAGGGTCTCTATGAGTTGGAACCGACTCCATTGTGCATAATCACCACCACCAATGGCTAGTGATCATGAACAGTTCATTACATGTTTGTTGGCTGCCTGGATCTCCTCCTTGGTGCAGTGTCTGTTTACGTCATGTACCCATTTTTTTAATTGTGTTATTTGTCTTTTTCTTGTAGAGGTGTTTTAGTTTCCTATATATTTTATAAATGAGTTCCTTGTCTGATGTGCCATTGCAAAAGATTTTTTTCCCATTCTGTGGGTTTCCTTGTTACTCTTCTGGTGAAGTCTTTTGATACACATAAATTTTTAATTTTTAGTATGTTTGTGTAGTTTTCAAAATGTTTTGTAGTCTGTGCATTCCCTGAATTAGTGCCCTCACATTTGTCCCCATTTTTTTGATTGATTGCCTTCATAATTCTGGTTTTTAATATAATTTAGGTCTATAATCCATGTTGAGTTGTTTTCTGTAAAAGGCGTGAGGTGAAGGTCTTGTTTCAAAATTTTGCATATCGTTTTCCAGATCTGCCAGCATAATCTGTTGAAGAGACTATCTCCTCCCCATGCAATATGCTTAGGCACTTTGTTGAAAATCAGTTGGCTGTATGTGGATGGGTTAATTTCTGGATTTTCAATTCTGTTCCATGGATCAATGTATCTTTCATTGTACCGGCACCAAGCTGTTTTGACCACTGTAGCTGTGTAATAAATTTTGAAGTCAGGGAGTGAGAGGTTTCCAACCTTATTCTTCTTCTTAAGCAGTGCTTTGCTTATCCTGGGTCTCTTTCCTT
>NW_006408937.1:1271493-1274460 GCF_000296735.1 Chrysochloris asiatica | reverse complement strand
TGACATAACTCATAGGGTCATATTTTCAATCGCCTCATATGCATGTGAAGACAGGACAATGAATCAGAAAGACAAATAAAGAAGTGATGCATTTAAATTGTGGTGTTAATGAAGACTGCTGAAAGTACCAGAGACTGACAGAAAAACAAATTTGTCTTGAAAGAAGCATAGCTAGAATGCACCTTGGAAGAGAAGATGGGGAGACTTTGTCTTACATACTTTGGGCATGTTATCAGAGGGACCAGTACCTGGAGAAGGACATCATGCTTGTTAAAGTAGAGGGTCATTGAAAAAGAGGAAGACACTCAATGATATGGATTGACAGAGTGCCTGCAACATTGGGCTTAAACATGACAGCAATTTTGAGAATGGAACAGGAATTGAAAGTGTTTTGTTCTGGTGTGCATAGGGCTGCTATGAGTTGAAGCAGACTCGATATCACCTAGCAACAACATGATTTGTATGATAAATGGAGAATACATTGAGGTTGTCAAAGACTTCATTTTGGTTGGGTCCACAATCAACACTCATGGAAGCAGTAGCCAAGAAATCAAATGACATTATTTATTAGGCAAATCTGCTGCACAAGACTTCTTTAAAGTGTTCAAGAGCAAAGATGTCAATTTGAGGACTAATGTGCACCTGACTCAAGCCACGGTAGTTTCAGTAGCATCATATGCTTGTGAAAGTGGGACAATGAATAGGGAAGGACGTAGAAGAATTGATACATTTGAGTTATGGTATTGGAGGAAAATATTAAAAGTACCATGGGCTGCCAGAAGAACAAATTTGTTGGAAGAAGTACAGCCAGAATGTTCCTTAGAAGTTAGGATGGTGATACTTCATCTCTCATACTTTGGACATGTTTATCAGGAGGGAGCAGTCCCTGGGGAAGGACATCATGCTTGATAAAGTGGAGGGCCAGCAAAAAAGAAAAAGACCCCCAAGGAGATGCATTGGTACAGTGGCAGCAGTAATGGGCTCAAGCTTTGCGATGATTGGGAGATCGGCATGGGATCAGGCGGTGTTTTGCATAGGGTCGCTATGAGTCAGAACCGACTCGATGGTACCTAACAACAATATGAGGCAGTGAAGACTGGGAGTCCACATTTGACTGTGTGAATCATAACAAACTATGGATACCATTGGAAAGAATGGATATTCCAAATCACTTAATTGTGTTCATGAGGAACCTGTATATAGACCAAGAGGCTGTTGTTGAAACAGAATAAGGGACTATTGAGTGGTTTAAAATTAGGAAAGGTGTGTCAGGGTTGAATCCTTTCACTATACTTATTCAATCTTTGTGATGAGTGAAAAATTATTGATGCTGGATAATATGAAGTAAAACATGGCATCAGGACTGGAGGAAGATTCATTAACAACCTTCGATATGCAGATGACACAACCTTACTTGCTGGAAGCAGAGGACTTGAAATACTTACTGATGAAAATCAAGGCTTCATTATGGATTGCACCTGAAAAGAAAATTAAACTACTCACAACTGGACCAAGTATATAACATCATGATAAATAAATAAAAGATTGAAGTTGTCAAAGATTTGATTTTCTTGGATCCACCATCAATGCACATGGAAGCAGTAGTCAATAAATCAAACAACAAATTACATTAGGAAAATCTGCTTCAAAAGACCTCTTTAGAGTGTTAAAGACCAAACCTGTCACTTTCAGGATTGAGGTGTATCTGACTCAAGCCATGATAATTTCAATACCTACATATGCTTGAGAAAGCTGGGCAATGAATAAGGAAGACCTAAGAAATATCAATTGCATTTTGAGTGCCTTCCAACCTGAGGGGCTCATTTTTTGGCACTATATCTGACAGTATTCCTCTGCTATTCATAAGGTTATCAGTGACTAAATATTTGGAAGTAGTTCATCATTCCTTCTTCCTAGTCTGTCCTCGTCTGGACGCTCATCTGAAACCTGTCCACCATGGGTGACCCTGCTGGTATTTAAAATACCGATGGCATAGCTTCCAGAATACAGAAACTCACAAGCCACCACAGTACAACGAACTGACAGACGAGTGGTGGAAGAACTGCCTCCTCAAAGTAGAGTTGACTGTGATGGCGTGAATGGAGAGTAAAACCCATGGGAGAAAATGATGATGCAAATGGAGTAAAGCCTGTGGGACCTTATTTGCTGATCGGGCACAACTCAAAATGAAGAGAAATAGCTGTAAACATCTGTTAATAATCGGAACATGGAATGTACAAAGTAGGAATATAGGAAAATGAGAAATTGTCAAAAATGAAATGGAACACATAAACATCGATACCTTAGGCATTAGTCAGCTGAAATGCACTGGCATTGACCATTTTGAACCTGACGACCTCATGATTTACTTTGCCAAGAATGACAGATTGAAGAAGAATGGTGTTGCATTAATTGTCAAAAATAACATATCCAGATCAGTCATGAGGTATAATGCTATCTGTGATAGGCTAATATCCAAGCACCTACAGGGAAGACCAGTTAATACCACTATTATTCAAATTTATGCACCAATCACTAAAGCCAGTGAGGATGAAACAGAAGAATTCTACCAATTTGGTGATAGAAATGATGCTGGAGATCGCACAATAGAATTCTGAAAAATCAATGATTTGCTCAATTCAAATACCTTCTTTAGACAGCATAAGAGATGACTATACACATGAATTTTGCCAGATGGAATACATAGAAATCAAATTGACTACATCTGTGGAAAGAGACAATGGAAAAGCTCCATTTCATCAGCCAAAACAAGGCCAGGGGAAGATTGTGGAAAAGACCATCAATTGCTCATATGCAAATTCAAGCTAAAGCTGAAGAAAATGAAAATAAGTCCTCAAGAGCCAAAATATGACCTTGAATTTAGAGATCATCTGAAGAACAGATTTGATACATTAAACATTAAAGACCAAAGACCAGAAGAGTTGTGGGATGACATCAAGAACATCA
>NW_006408937.1:1268963-1270254 GCF_000296735.1 Chrysochloris asiatica | reverse complement strand
AAGAAAACAAAAATATTCACCACTGGACCAATAAACAACATTCTTATCAATAGAGAAAAGATTAAGTTATCAATGTCTTCAATCTTCTTGGATCAGCTATCAGTACTCATGGAAGCAGCTGTCAAGAAATCAAACAAGGACTTCCAGTTGGCAGCGACAGAGCAGAGTCAGTTAAGGCAAGTTCCGTCAGTGAGGGGCTGAAAACCCAGGGACGCCACGAAACTACACCAGAGCTCTGGATTTATCATAGAGGTCTGGGCATCAGTTTCCCACAACTGCAAGCAGAACAATCACGGTATGAAGGAAAACATTGCATTTTAGAAATAGGCATGGGACTCCTTCTGTGGCAATCCTGCCTGGGCGGAAGTCAGAAGACACAACTACAGACAGACTGGCAAAGGGAACCTGCGCTAAAAGCAGGGAAGCGGCGTTTGTGAAAGGAGTTGTGGAGGCATTTCACACGTTTTTCCCTCCTTTTCCCTGTCGTGCCCTCTTTGCCCAGCATGGACACCTTCAGGGGGGTGGGTGCGCACCCCCCAAAAAAGTCCAGCATTGAGACCACAGCTTTCCATGGCATAGAAAGAAAGAGCCCCATTGATCCAAGGGCAAATCCTGTGGCTGCAGTTTTTGACTTCTACCTATGCGTCCCAGTCCTAAAGTTAACTTGTGCTGGACAATTAACCCCTGCCTAACCAGAAACCCTGTACAGGGTCGCTATGGGTCGGAACTGACTCGACGGCACTTAACAACAACAAACCAGAAAGAAATAAAACAGGTTTGGTCTGACAGACAAAACATATGGACAATCTGTAAAACCCAACAGAAAAAGACACAACTATTTCAAAAATTACACTGTGCACACACAAATACTTAACTGACATTCAGAGACAAAAATAGTAAACAATCTTTCTTCCACTAACTTCTTAATATCTATCTGTGCACCTCTACGATGGTGACTAGGGGAGGGGGCTGAGCGAGTGGACCCCCCAGCCCACTACTGGAGGCTTCTATGGTACACACAAACAATTTTATTTTTGTTTCAAAGTGGAGGTTCTTATCTCTGCTTTTATATTGCTTCTACTTTTGGACCTTTATTTGTTTGTTTGTTTATTTATTTATTTATTTAAAGGTTTTTATTGTGGATTGAATGAAAGTTTACAGGGCACATCATCAGTTTCACATTCAACCATTCATATAACTTGTTTCGTTACATTGATTATAATCCCCTCCATATACCATGAGTTAAAAGTATTTCTCTCTATCCACTTTGTTGTTAAGTGCCGTCAAGTCG
>NW_006408937.1:1259519-1260893 GCF_000296735.1 Chrysochloris asiatica | reverse complement strand
CAGAAAAGGCATTTGACAAAATCCAACATCCATTCCTGATAAAAACACTCAACAAAGTAGGAATTGAAGGGAAATTCCTCAACATAATCAAGAGCATATATTCAAAACCAAGAGCCTACATCACACTCAATTGAGAAAAACTGAAAGCCTTCCCCCTGCAAACAGGAACCAGACAAGGATGCCCTTTATCACAGCTCCTATTCAATATTGTGCTAGAAGTTTAGCCAGAGCTATACGGCATGATAAAGAAATCAAAGAAAGACATCCAAATTAGCAAAGAGGAAGTAAGATTCTCCTTATTTGCAGACGATATGATCCTATACATAGAAAACCCCAAAGACTCAGTAAAAAAATTATTAGACCTCATCAAAAGATTCAGCAAAGTGGCAGGTATAAGATCAACATACAGAAATCAATTGGATTTCTCTACAGCAATAGCAATAACGATGAAACGGACATTAGGAAAACACATACAGCCAACTGATTTTCGACAAAGTGCCTAGGTATACTGCATAGGGAGGAGATAGTCTCTTCAACAGATGGTGCTGACAGAACTGGAAAGCGATATGCAAAAGACTGAAGCAAGACCTTTACCTCATGCCCTATACAAAAACGAACTCAGCATGGATTAAAGATCTAAATGTGAATCCCCAAATTATGAAGGTCTTCAATGAAAAAATAAGGACACATGTGAGGGTGCTAATTCAGAGCATATACAGACTAACAAACATTTTGAAAAGTACACAAACAAAAGTAAACAAGATAGATGAGTGGGACATAATAAAAATTAAAAACTTATGTGCATCAAAAGACTTCACCAAAAGAGTAAAAAGGGAACCCATAGAATGGGAAAAAATCGTTTGCAATGATACATCAGATAAGTGACTCATTTCTAAAATATATAGGAAACTACAACACCTCTACAAGAAAAAGACAAATAAACCAATTAAAAACTGGGCACAAGACATGAACAGACACTTCACCAAGGAGGAAATCCGGGCAGGCAACAAATATATGAAGAAATGTTCACCATCACTAGCCATCAGAGATGCAAATCAAAACCACAATGAGATATCATCTCACACTAGCAATAACAGCAAAGATAAAAAAACTAGAAGACAATAAATGCTGGTGAGGATGTGGAAAAACTGGGACCCTCTTACATTGTTGGTGGGACTGCAAAATGGTCCAACTACTCTGGAAAGCAATACGGCACTTCCTTTGAAGGTTGGAAATAAAAATACCTTACAATCCAGCAATTTCTCTACTTGGTATTTACCCACAAGAAATAGGAACCACAACACGAGTAGATATATGCACACCAATGTTCATAGCAGCACTATTTACAATAGCAAAAAGATGGAGACAGCCAAA
>NW_006408937.1:1258068-1259343 GCF_000296735.1 Chrysochloris asiatica | reverse complement strand
GTATGTTGATCTTACATCCTGCTACTTTGCCGAATCTTCCAATGAGGTCTAGTAGATTTTTTTTACTGAGTCTTTGGGGTTTTCTATGTATAGGATCATGTTGTCTGAAAATAGAGAGTGTTTTACTTCCTCTTTGCCAATTCGGATGCCTTTAATTTCCCTATCTTGCTGTATAACTCTTGCTAAGACTTCCTGCACAATATTGAATAGGAGTGGTGACAAAGTGCATCTTTGTCTGGTTCCTCTTCGCAGAGGGAAGGCTTTCAGTTTCTCTCCATTGAGAGTAATGTAGGCTGTTGGTTTTGTATATATGCTCTGAATTATGTTGAGGAATTTCTTTTCAATTCCTACTTTGTTGAGTGTTTTTTAATCAGGAATGGATATTGGATTTTGTCAAATGCCTTTTCTGCATCAATTGATATAATCATGTAGTTCTTTTCTTTTTTCTTATTTATATGATGGATTCAATTGGGTGTTATTCAGTTTCCATATATTTGAATTTATTTCCTTGATCTTCCTATTGTTGATTTCTGATTTGATAGCATTGTGTTCTGAGAAGATGCTTTGTAGTATTTTGATATTTGTAATTTTATGGAGACTTGTTTTGTGGCCTAACCCATGGTCTATTCTAGAGATTGTTCCATGTGCACTGGAAAAGAATGTGTTTTGCGCTGTTGTTGGGTTGAATGCTAAGTACACATCTATGAGGTCCGGTTGGCTGATTGTGTTGTTTAGTTCCTCTGTGTCTTTGTTAAGTTTCTTTCTGGTTGTTCTATGCATTTTTGAAAGCAGTGTATTAAAATCACCCACTATTATTGTAGATTCATGTATTTCTTTCTTAAATCTATTAGAGTTTGCTTTATATATTTCGGAGCTCTTTCATTGGGAGCATAGATATATATTATGGTTATGTCATTTGTTCAATGGTCCCTTGAATCATGAGATAATGTCCATCTTTATCTATTATGCTGGTTTTTGCCTTAAAGTTTATTTTATTGGAGATTAGTACTGCCACTCCTTTTGATTTTTTATTGTAGTTAGCTTGGTATATTCTTTTCCTTCCTTTGACTTTTAATCTGTTTTTGTCTCTGTGTGTAAGACGTGTCTCTTGCAGATAGCATATTGAGGGATCTTGTTTTCTTATTCATTCTGCCACCTTCCGTCTCTTAACTGGTGTATTTAATCCATTTACATTCAGTGTAATTATCGCTAGGTATGGATTAACTGCTGCCATTATGTTTGTTTTTTTGTGTGGTGTTGCTGATTTCTTTGTTC
>NW_006408937.1:1256280-1257968 GCF_000296735.1 Chrysochloris asiatica | reverse complement strand
TAATTGCTGATCACCAAGATTTATGGGATGAGAGGAGGGGAGGGAGGGCTGGGAAGATAGAGCACAGGGTAGGTAATAGACACAGGAAAGCTTGGGTGTGGGGGTGGGGACTGGTAATACACAAGAAGGGGAGGGGAAAAGAAGAACAAGGCAGATGGGAGAACAATTAGGCAGGTTCACATGGACTAAGTGGGACAGAAGTAAATGATGATGTAGCACAACCTTGGAATAACAGGGCTTCGGGATACAGGGATTGAGGCATGGTTTGAAAGGGTAAAAGAGGGGAATAATGTTAGGATCCTTGGCTGTCTTTTAAATCTTGGTTTCCCTTGCCTACCATTGTGAAATAGACACTTGTGGGGGGGTGGGGAATAGCTAGAAACATCACAATAGAAAACATGAAAGCCCGTCTTCAGCCTATAACTGATTGGAATACCTTAAAGGGGGCTAGAAATTGCCCAGACCCAAAATGTGGTCGGGAGGTTATAAAGGCAAGAAGTGACTGGCTTACAAGCTTTCAACAGGGAGCCTAGTTCCAGATGGGGCAGGGGTAGGCAGAACCACCACTGAATGATTTCCAATCTGTTGGGACAGGGCTGGCAAAAGGAAATGGGGATAAGAGTCTTGTGGTGCAATAGTGAATAACTGCCATCAGGACTGACTGTGAGAGTCGGAAATGTAGATGTAGATTTTTTTTTTTTTTTCTTTTTGGCAAAAGGAGGGGAGTGATTGATTTTGCAGCCCAAGAACGGAGGTCCCTGGGACTATCAAGCGAGAAGAGTGGAGAGTGTGACCCTACCAAAGAGACAGGGAGGGAGAGGAGTTGTTTGCTGACAGCCAGGCAGGTGGGGTAGGCCTGTGGGCTGTATCCTTTGGTTAGTTGATGATGCATGGAGGGGATTGTAATCATTACAATGAAATGAAATATGATAGGATGAATGTGAAGCTGAAATGGGACAGAGGTAAATAACGATGTATGCATAACTTTGGAACAACAGGGCTTTCTCTGGGATACAGGGATTGAGACATGGTTGGAATTTGGAAAACCGGGGAGATAATGTTAAGATGCTTGGCTATATTTTGAATCTTGGTTTCCCTGGCATACCATTATAAAATAGACACTTGACAGGGAGAGAATGGAATAGCCAGAAATATCACCATAGAAAGCTTGTAAGTCTGTTTTCTGCCTATAACTGATTGGAATATCTAAAATGGGGCTACAACGTGCCCAGTGAAGGAGGCTTCCTGCAGAGTCTCTGCATTACATAAGACCTCAGGTGGAAGCCTGGACACATGCAGAATCTTCTGAGGTGGGAAATGTCCACTTGAGAGGACAAGCAGACCAATGTGGAGAGACTAGAAGAACAGATGATACTTCTTGAAAGAAACACCAACAGGAAAAATACAAAACAATATAGGCAGACTGACTGATTACTACAAGAAAAAGCAAGTTGCTCGCCCAGGAGACATCAAGGCAAGCGGCCTAGTCCCCTCAGGGCAAACCTCCTTCTAAGACTAAGACTGAATGGGAATACACACTCTGATTGGTGAGTGAAAACCAGCAATGAAGCTGCAAACTAAGCCCTACAACGTTCAATAGACTCCTGTGAACCCAGGTGGAGACCTGGTTGGTCAGCAGTGTGGCAAGACCTGGAGACTCTTGGGCCCAGAGTCAGTGACATAGCCAC
>NW_006408937.1:1254125-1255314 GCF_000296735.1 Chrysochloris asiatica | reverse complement strand
CAGGTGTTGTCTGCCTCCCTGGTGTATGGCAGTTGGTATTGGTTCTTGCCTGGATTGTGGGGTTTTATAGGGTGTGATTGTATTTTGACTATATGGCAGCAATTGCTGTCTCCTCTTGGGTAGTATAGGGAGAGAAAGAGCCCCCTATATGTAAAAGGGAGAACAGAAACAAAGTACAACAGAACAACAACAACAACAAAAACACCAGCAACTGCAAAAAAAAAAAGCAAGGAAAAAACAACAACAACCCAAAAAACAAAAACAAAAGAAACACAACAGATTGGATACTGTAGTCTATAATCGTGGAAAAAGGAGAGGAGAGAAAGAAGTAAAAACAAAACAAAACCTCTGTAGCCTAATATGACTATGACTTTATAATATCCTCTTTCAGCTTCTTGCCTTCAAGGCCGTCTGATAAATTTTAAGATGCCATTGTTGGTTGTTATGCTTTACCTCAGGATTTAATTTTCAGTCTGTTTTGTTTCTAAACTCTCTCCCTCTCCACACACCCTGTTCTGGCATTTTCTCTATTAATAAACACTTCAGGGCCAAGTGTGGCCATTTTGAGCTGCCTGCCCCATTAAAAGCTGAGAATATCTGTGCACATGCATAGCAGAATAACCCACCTGTGGTGGTGGTGGGCAGTTATCCAATTGCTCAGACACCTCCTCTAGTCACCAGGATGGAGGTTCTCAGACAGTGAGGGGCCAATGAACAGATACAAAAAAAAAAAAAAAAAAAAAAGAACAAAGCAAAACCAACAAATATATTGTCCACGTTTGCTCTGAGGTTCCCGTGGTATTATTCCATGGTAAGTCTGTGTCCTCCCCCACTTGATCTTGCTGTTTGGTCTCATCCAAGTTGTCAACTCCAAGCCGCTGAGCCTGGTAGATTCTAAAGTGTGAGATTTCTTACTTCCGCTACAAGTTCCACTAGCTATAAGCCTTCAAACTTTAAAAATATTCCTACCTATGTCTTTCAGAGTTTTGGAGCTATTCCTTGAGCTTGCTTCATCTGATATTCTGTGGTATTGCTGATGGAGATCTTCACTGCACCTCTACTCTTGTTGTTGTTGTTAAGTGCCATCGAGTCAGTTCAGACCCATAGCGACCCTGTACAGGGTTTCCGAGGGTGTAAATCTTTACGGGAGTAGAAAGCCTCATCTTTCTCCTGCGGAGCAGCTGGTAGT
>NW_006408937.1:1252267-1254025 GCF_000296735.1 Chrysochloris asiatica | reverse complement strand
TGCTGTTGTTTTGTGTTCTTTTGTTTGTTTTGTGGTGTTACTGGTTTCTTTGTTTCACGTAACTTTTGGCACTTAATTTTGTTTGTGGGTTTTCTTATCATGCTCTTCATTGCAGTTGTTTTAATGTTTGCCAAAATTTTATTATTTTCCTGTTTTTTTCTGATGAGAATGTTTCTTATTTTTCTTTGAAGTTATGCTGCAATTTATTATTTTCCTCCCAAGTTTGAAACCGTCTCTTCTATCTTGAAACCCTCTTGACATCTTCACCATTGTGTAACTACACTGTTTCCTCTTTTTACTTTGTAGTCATCCTCATTTACTAATTGATATCTCTGCTTCTCTAGTTTCAGTCTTATGTAATATTTTACCATGGACATTTATTTTTCTTGGTTGGCACCTGGGTAATTTTGTCATGCATGTCATTCTCAGGTTGCCATCTGTCAGTTTTGGTTCTCTGACCAAAGATCTTCCTTTATCATTTCTTATAAGGTTGATCTCAGTTTTACAAATTCTCTTAATTTCTGTCTAGTAATGTCCTAATTTTGCTACAGTATTTGAAGGACAATTTTTCAGAGTATATAATACTTGGTTGGCAATTTTTTATCTTTCAGAGTTCTATATATGTTATTCTATTTGCTAACATAAATGTCAACAGTTTGAAACTACCAGTCGTTCCACAGGAGAAGGACAAGGCTTTCTGCTCCCATAAAGATTTACAGTCTCAGAAACTCTATACAGGGTTGCTATGGGTTGGAACTAACTTGACAACACTTAAACACCACCACAACAATAACAACATTGCATTCTTGCCTGCATGGTTTCTGGTAAGAAACCAGAGCTTTGTCTTATTGGTTCTCCTTTGTAGGTAACTTTTAATTTTTTTCAGTGCTGCTTTCAGGATTCGTTCCTTGTTTTATGGTTTTGGAAAGCTTGATTATGATATCGTGGTGCTTTGGGGAGGGTCTGTTCTGTTTGATTTTTATTCGTCTTCTTGAATGCCTATCTTCTCATGATATTGTAGAAGCTTTCTTTTAACCACTCTTGTAATTTTCTTTGTGCTTTTTTTTTTTCTTCTTCTTGTTTTCCTGTTCTGGGATTCTAATTACATGTACATTATTCCTCCTGTCCAACATAGTTCTCAGGCTTTCTGTAGAGCTTTATTGGTTTTGTTTTTATAATTTTTTTCTGATTTTGCCCTCTAACAGATCAATATTGAGAGATTTGTCTTCAATCTCACTGGTTTTGTTTTCCATCGATACATTTCTACTCCTTTGCCTTTTCAATGTATTATTTCAGAAATCTTAGTATTAATCTTCTAGATTTCTATTTGATGATTTTGTATGATTTCTGATTTTTCATTTATTTTGTTAGTTAGATGTCATGTTCTTCTACAGTTTTGTATGTTTCCTCTGCTGTTGTCTGCAGTTTCCTTTATCTTATTATTATTATTATTATTATTTTGGAATAAACACATTTAACACATGTGCTGGATGTGACGCAGAAGGATTTATTTGGATTTCTGGGCCTTGATTTTCTCAGATACAGCTCCAGCTCCTTGCTCTCTATAACATTGCCATCTGCTCGGCCACACAGGTCTGGTCTTGAAGCGATACATGCAAAAAGCTTGCCCTGCTGGCACTGCTCCTCCAGAAGACTGCTGATTATGTGTGTATATATGTATGTATTTATTTATATTATTGTGAACTGAGTCATAGTTTACATGGGAGAGCATCGGCTTTACACTATCATTTCATTGCA
>NW_006408937.1:1237398-1243327 GCF_000296735.1 Chrysochloris asiatica | reverse complement strand
GTACAGGGTTTCCGAGGGTGTAAATCTTTACGGGAGTAGAAAGCCTCATCTTTCTCCTGCGGAGCAGCTGGTAGTTTCAAACCGCTGACCTTAGGGTTTGCAGCCCAATTCGTAACCACTACGCTACCAGAGCTCCTTCCGCCATCAATCCCCACCTTCTGTTGATGTTTTATTATGTCTTCTGATTGCCTCAAGGTAGATGTGATTAGGAGATGGGACTCCATTTTCACTCATCTTATTACTCAACTCAGAGCAACTGTATCAGGTGTTGGCTGCTTATCTGGTGTGTGGCAACTGGTATTGACTCTTGTCTGGATGGTTGGATTTTATAGGGTGTGATTGTAGCTTGAGTATATGACAGCAGCTGCCGTCTTTTCTTGGGTAATGTAGAGAAAGAAAGAGCTCCCTAAAGGTAAAAAGGGGGCCAAAAAACAAAACAGCAGCAGCAAAAAAGACAAATTGGATACTATAGTCGGTAATCTCAGAAAAGAGAGAAGAGAGAAAAAAAATTCTGTAGCAAAATATGAGTATGGTTTCTTCCTTCAAGACTGCTTGAGAAATTTCAAGACGTCACTTTTCGTCTTTGTGACGTAACTCAGAATTTGATTTTTGGCCTGTTTCCTTTTGGTATGTTTATCTCCCACTCTAGAATCCCTGCTCAGGCCTTTTTCCTAGTGATTAACAGATCAGGGCTGGCTGTTGCCATTTTGCGCTGCCATTTGGTTTCAAGCGGGACCTTTCCCCTTCTTAGATTTTGCTTAACAGTTCTGTGCACATGCATAGTAGAACCCTCTGGGGGTGGGGGTGAGGGGCATTAACTTACTCAGGCACCCCCTCTAGCCACCAGGATAAAGGTGTGCAAACAGCGAGAGACCAATTAACAGAGATAAGAAAACAACAACAACAAAAGAACGTCTACACCTTTATCTCTGAGGATGGATCAGACGTTTGTGGTGGGACTGCTGCTCTGATCCTTCCCCCACTCTGTCTCACCTAAGAGGGTTGCTCTGGCAGACGCTGAGGCTGGCTGATCAGAAAATATTAGTTTTCTTGTTTCTGCTACAAATTCCACTGGCTGTAAGCCTTCAAACTTTCTAAATATTCTTTTATATGTATTTCAGAGTTCTGGGACTGTCCCCTGAACCTGCTTCATCCACTATTGTTGCATGCCACCACTGATGGAGGTCTTCAATACACTTCTATCAGATCCGCCATCAAGCTCTGCCTCCCCAAGACTGCTAATTTCTGCATTATTTTTCCTTTAATCATATTTTTTTTTTCTGAATTTTTTAAAATCACTTTTTGTTTACTATCTCTTACTCTTCAGGAGTCAGTTTGGCCCACAGGCAGTGCATAGTGGAACTTGTACCACTGCAGGTACAGTGTGATGTCAATGAGCATGATGCTGTTCTTCACTAGAGTCTTGGTATGCATTGTAGACAACATTGATGATCTTTGTTTTCTGAGTACAACACTTAGAGCCCAAGGAGAAGTTACCGACATCCAGTCTCAGGGCCCAGTACTTCTTATTGCCTCTTCTAACACATACTGTGTGTATGCAGTGGGGGCCGATCTTAATGCAGGCTGCTGGGCATCACAGCTCATACTTCTGCTTCTTGTGGTGGTGCTTTCTTTTGTACCCAGTCTTGTGGTGCTTGTGCTAGTTGTCCCGGGAGATGCTCATCACTCCATGCTGGCTGGAAAGAGCAGTTTCCTTTATCTTTCTCTCAATCTGTTGAAGGTATATATATTCTCTTTTTGAATTTCTTATAAGGCAGATCCGATGATATTTCATCCTTAGGAATATTTGCTGGCTTTGCATTTTGGTCACTAGTTTTAGTCACTCTACCTTACTTTTTGGTGTGAACTGAGGTTGTATGTTGCCATGGCGACATTGTGGTGTTTGTGTATTTGTAGTTGATTGATGATTGTATGTTGGTGTGTTGTTAGGCACTCACCATCTGTCTCCTGGTGGGTGTGCTAGAGAATAGAAGTGTGTTTGCAGTTGTCTATCCATTGTCTATGGCAGGTTGGACTGTTGTTGACTGTTATACTTTATCACGTGGTGCAGGAGTGGGTGGTGGCCCTCATCCAGTGGGTGGGACAGGTATGACTGATCAGAGTGGACAGAGTTGCTATTGCCCACTGGGTGTGGCAAAAGTAATAGAAACAATAACAAAAGCAAGCACCACCAACAAAAAGAACATAATAATTAAAATAAGAACAAAAGCAAAAGGGATAAAACAAGAAGAAAAAA
Organism: Chrysochloris asiatica; assembly: GCF_000296735.1. Lineage (NCBI taxonomy): Eukaryota > Metazoa > Chordata > Mammalia > Afrosoricida > Chrysochloridae > Chrysochloris > Chrysochloris asiatica. Next base: position 1,241,070 of record NW_006408937.1, on the reverse strand, counting down.
TAAAATGTAAAAAAAAGAGAAAGGTAAGAAAAAAACAAGTGAAGAAAAATGAAAGAAAAGCTGGGGGAGGGTGAACAAGAGAGAACAGTAACAAAAAATAATAGAAAAAGTAGGAAAGGGAAAAAAGTAAAGATACACAGAAGAAAGAAAAGTGTTAAAGAGCAAAGATGTCACTATGGGCACTACCGAAGCCTGACCCAAGCCACTGTATTTTCAAGCACCTAAAATGCATGTGAAAAAGGAGCTCTGGTGACGTAGTTGTTACAAATTGGGCTGCTAATCTCAGAGTAAGCAGTTCGAAACTACCAGCTGGTTCCTGGGAGAAAGATGAGGCTTTCTGCTCCCATAAAGATTTTTAGCCTTGGAAACCCTGTACAGGGTCCTTGCTATGAGTCGGAACTGACTTCATGGCACATAACCATCACCAATATGCATGTGAAAGTTGGACAATGAATAAGGAAGCCCAGGAGGAAAATTGATGCATTTGAATTGTGGTGGTGAAGAATATTGAAAGTACCATGGACTGCCACAAGAATAAACAAATCTACAATGGAATAAGTACAGTAAAAATGCTGCTTGAAAGTGAGGATGGTGAGACTTTATCTTACATATATTGATCTGTTATAACATGAGGTCAGTCCAGGAAAAAGAATATCATACTTAGTGGAAGATCAGTGGAAAAAGAGGAAGCATCCCAATGAGATGGATTGACACAGTGGCTGCAATAATGGGCTCAAACACTATGAGTCAGAGTCAACTCGATGGCACCTATCAACAACATTGTCTTCTATAGTTTGTACCACTCCTAGAGGGAATGTTGGTTTGCTCAAACATAATTAACAGTATTATTAAGATTAAAATTCACATTCACAATGATCTAGAAATTCCACTTCTCTGTTTCTATGATACAGTAGATTTTCACAATTACTGACATATACAAAAGTGTCCACAGCCTTGTTTATAATAGAAAAAATTAAACAAGTTAAATATTCACCTATGAGAGAATGGCTAAATTAAAAATATTTCCCTCCTATGAAATATTATGTAACAATTAAAAATAATTCAAGATATCCTGGTACATTGTAATTACAATATCTCCACCATTTATAGTTGGATTAAAAAAAAACAAACCAAGTTGCAGAAAAATACTTTTATTGTTATCTTAATATCCTTTTCATAAAGGAGAATAATCTTAAATTGTATCTTAAAGCAAAATAATAATAAATTGCATCTTATAGATTTGCTCATCCAACAGCCACTCAATGTTATAATATTCTTGCCAGCATCCCAAATAGGAATTATTCTACCTCTTCTTAAGTGTTATTATGAACAAAGATTTCATTATTTCATGAGGCAGACTATTCAATTGTTGAACAGCTAGAATTGTATGTTATGTTGATCCTAAGTGAATAATTCTGAAACTTAAAGAACTGCCTCTTTTTTCTCTATAGCTAAACAAATCAGTTGTCTTTCATCTTTTGCATGATTTTTTGAATATTTGAGGATTATCATTCTGCCACTCTAGACTCCCTTTTTCATCATAAAAAATCCCTGTGCTTATTTTATTTTCCAACCTATCATCCTCCTTATCTTTCTTCTCTGGAACAATTCCAGCTCAGGGGTGTTCTACTTAAAGTTCAGAGCTCAGTATTTTTTCTTCCTGGGAAATACATCTGCTATTGCAACTCATCACTTTTGCAGATATAAGAGAGGTAATCTGGAACAGTTGTTCTTCTAATGACCCCTTATAATGAATCCTTGTGGTATCCAATTAAAAATAAATATATATCAGGGTCCCTATGTTTCCCTGTGGAACTGCTCTAATTCATCTTTGTCCTCTGGCTACCATTTTACATAAGATATCCATAGGGCAGTTAATTTTGGAAACACGTATGATAGAAACTTGCATTTCAGTTTTTTTCCTTAATTTATTTTCAATCACTCCTTTTGATTATACCTAATGATACATTTCTTATGCTAATTTATTCTTCCATTCATATTATCTTATCTATAGGCAATATTGAAATTTAAACCTACCAAACGACACCGTTTAGATTAATCCTATCCTCAGATCTACCAATGTTGCCCATCTGAACCCAGGTAGCAGATATTCTTCTAAATCCAGGGAAATATTAGCCTACTTCCACTCAGGAATAGCCTTCTCCCCTGGATTATAGAAATAAGAGGACCCACCAGCATACCCGAGCCTGTATATTTAAATTATTACAGACCCTTTTTGTTATCCAGGTTCTGACTCTTAGAGGTCACAGAAGTTCTTTCATTTGGGTCACTGAAGCCAGAGTTATTTTGTTTCTGACAATTCAAGTAGGTCTCAACTGAGTCCCATAAGGCTAACTGAGTAACTTCCAAATTTGGGGGCGCTGTCCTTGAATCTTTTTGTTCTCTCTCTCTTTTTTAAAGCTTTTTATTGTGAATTGAGTGTAGATTTACAGAGAAGATAATAATCAGTTTTACGTTCAACAAATCATATGCTTTGTTTCATCTCAATATTTGCAGCCCACTCCATGTAGCAACCATTGTCCCACTTCCTCCCTGTGGTTATTTCCCTTCCACAGTCCTTTCCATTCTTTCTCAACTTTGTCCTTAGGCAAATGTGCTTTTGATCTTGAATGGCTGACCATTCTATGGTGAGCATACTTAATAGTTTTGTTGTCTCTCCTATATACCTATCTACTGCTTTTTTGAAAATTGGTCACAATTTTTCATTCCAGACCTGCAGGGTGGTTGAAAAACATTGTCTCAGGTTCCTCCAGTCTCTTTCTGATCAGTAACCCTAGTCTTTTTTTTTTTTTCCTGAATTTTGAGTTTTGTTCCACATTTTCCTCCACTCTATCTGGGACCTTCTAATGTGATCCTTTTCAGAGCAGTTGGTAGTGGTAGCTGGGCACCATCTAGTTCTTCTGGACTCAGAGTCATGGTGACTAATGTTCACATGTTTCACTGGTCAGTTGGACTAGTTGATTCCAAGCATCTTCAAATTTTCATCATCCTTCTTTCTTCTGTATCTCGAGAGAGATCAATAGTTGCACACTTGATGGCCACACAAAAGCACCCATTCACTATGCACCAAAATAGGATGTGGAACATTGTCTTTGTGGACTATGTTATGCCAATTGACCATGGTATCCTCTGAAACTATGGTCCTGAGCTCCCAGGCCAAGTAGCTCATTACCTTAAGATGTTTAATAATATCTAAGAAGTTTTCTTTATTCCACCCCCACCCCACCAACATCCGTAGGCTCCACCACATTCATAGGTGTGTTTGCAGCAAAGGTAAACACACATGTATTTGTCAAATCCTTATGTATTTGTGGGTATACTCCCACTATCCCTCCCATACCCTATGTATCTACTCATAGAACATTATTGTTCCAGGGTTGTATAAACAACAGTATTTATCTCTATCCGCTTTAATCCTTGAATTTCTCCCTGTGTCTTCACGTCTTCATTATTTTCCCAACCTCCCCCTTCTTGTGTATTGTTGCCCTCTTTGCTACCCAAGTTAACATGTGTCTATCCTCTAGCCTTGAAAGCTAAGATGGCCAGAATTAATCTCTCATCTCTGGTAGCATAGTGGTTACGAATCGGGCTGCGAACCTTAAGGTCAGCGGTTCGAAACTACCAGCCGCTCCGCGGGCGAAAGATGAGGCT
>NW_006408937.1:1235643-1237298 GCF_000296735.1 Chrysochloris asiatica | reverse complement strand
TATGGGTATCTTTTCTTAAGCTTTTACAACAATGACCTTATGCAATATTTGTCCTTTTGTGACTGACTAATTTCACTCAACATAATGTCCTCAGGGTTCATCCATGTTATGTGGTGGCTTGCAGCTTCCTTGTTATTCTTCAAGGTAGCATAATATTCCATTGTGTGTATGTACCACAGTTTATTTATCCATTCTTCCATTGATGGGCACTTAGGCTGCCTCCATCTTTTTGCTATTGTAAATAGTGCTGCTATGAACATTGGTGTGCATGATATGGCTCATATTTCTTGTGGATAAATACCAAGTAGACGAAATGGTGGATCATAAGATATTTCTATTTCCAGCCTTCTGAGGAAGTGCAATATTGCTTTCCAGAGAGGTTGGCCATTTTGCAATCCCACCAGCTATGCAGGAGCATCCCAGTCTATCCACATCCTCACCAGCATTTATTTTCCTCTACTTTTTTTATCTTTGCTATTATTGCTATTGTGAGATGATATCTCATTGTTGTTTTGATTTGCATCTCTCTAATGGCTAGTAATCATGAACATTTCTTCATATGTTTGTTGGCTGCCCAGATCTCCTCCTTGGTGAAATATCTGTTCATGTCCTGTTGCCCAGTTTTTAATTAGGTTTTTTGTCTTTTTGTTGTACAGGTGTTGTAGATTCCTATATATTTTAGAAATGAGTCCTTTGTCTGATGTGTCATTACAAACGATTTTTTTCTCATTCTGTGGATTCCCTTTTTACTCTTTTTGTGAAGACTTTTGATGTACATAAGTTTATAATATTTAGTATGTTCCAATCATCTACTTTTGTCTACTTTCGTTTGTGTAGTTTTCAAAATGTTTGGAAGTTTGTGTATGCCCGGAAGTAGAGCCCTCACATTTCTCCCTATTTTTTCATTGATGGTCTTCATAATTCTGGGATTCACATTTAGGGATCTAATTCATGCTGAGTTGGTTTTTGTATAAGGCATGAGGTAAAGGTCTTGTTTCAATCTTTTGCATATCACTTTTCAGTTCTGCCAGCACCATTTGTTGAAGAGACTATCCCCTCCTCATGCAATATATTTAGGCACTTTGTAGAAAATCAGTTGGCTGTTTGTGGAATGATTAATTTCTGGATTCTCGATTCTATTCCTTTGATCAATGTATCTTTCCTTATACCAGTACCAAGTTGTTTTGACCACTGTAGCTGTGTAATAAAATTTCAGATTGTGGAGTGAGAGGTTTCCAACCTGATTATTCTTCTTAAGCAGTTCTTTGCTTATCTGGGGTCTCTTTCCTTTCCATATGAAGTCCCCCCCCCGCATCATATTTAAAAAAAAAAATTTTAATATTTTATTGTGAATTATGTGATAGTTTACATGGGAGAACATTAGTTTTACATTCATTCTATCATATATCCGTTTCATTGCCATGGTTACAATACCCTCCATGCATCATCAACCAACCAAAGGGTATACACTACAAGCCTGCACCCCGGTCGTCAGCACACAGCCTCTCTGGATCTCAAGTTCCCAGGGGCTCCATCTCTCCACGCCATCGTCTCTGCCTCCATCTCTGGAGTCACTGCTTCTCTGGGTAGGGTCCCGCTCTCCGCTCTTCTCCATTGATGGTCCCAGGGACCTCCGCTCCTAGACTGAAAAGTTA
>NW_006408937.1:1232751-1234235 GCF_000296735.1 Chrysochloris asiatica | reverse complement strand
GGAACCAACTCAACGGCACTTAACAACAACAACAATTTCAGACATATTGCCCAGAGGGACCAGTCCCTGGAGAAGGATATTATGTTTGATAAAGAGAAAAAGAAGAAGACCCCCAACTAGATGTATTGGCACAGTGATAACAACAATGGGCTCAGGCGTAGCAAAGATTGTGAAGTTGATGCAGGACCAAGCAGTGTTTCGTTCTGTTGTGCATGGGGTCGCTATGAGTTTGTACCAACTCTATGGCACCTAACAACAGAACAACAGCTCTCTAGCCACTGGATTACTTTCCCTTCCCTCCCCTCCCTGGGAACCATCAAAGAACGTATCTTTTGCCATGAAAACCTTTTCTTGAATTTTTACAATAGTGATATCATACAATATTTGTCCTTTTGTGATTGACTAATTTCACTCAACATAATGACTTCCAGGTTCATCCATATTATGAGGTGATTTTCAGATTCATTGTTACTCTTCAATGTTTCGTTATTGTTGTTAGGTGCCATCAAGTGAGTACTGACTCATAGCTACCCTATGCACAACAGAATGAAACACTGGCCGGTCCTGGGCCAACCTCACAATTGTTGCCACACTTGAGCCCATTGATGCTGCTTCTTTCCCAATCCATCTCTCTGAGAGTCTTCCTCTTTTTCTCTGACCCTCCACCTTACCAAACATGATATCCTTCTACAGTGACTAGTCCCTTCTGACAATATGTCCAAAGTATGAGAGACAAAGTTTGGCCATCCTGGCCTGCAAGGAGCACTCTGGCTGCCCTTCTTCCAATATAGATCTGTTGGTTCTTTTGGCAGCCCATGGCACTTTCAATATTCTTCTCCAACACCATAACTCATACAGCCATAACAATTTCATAGTGCTCCATTATGTTTATGTAAAAATTGATGCATTTCAGTTATGGTGTTGGAGAAGAATATTAAAAGTAAACAAACAAATCTAGGTTGGAAGAAGTACAACCAGAATGCTCCTAAAAGCCAATATGAAGAGACTTTAGACATCTGAAGTGACCACTCCCTGGAGTAGGACATCAAGCTAGGTAAGGTGGATGTTCAGTAAAAAGAGAGGAAGACCTCCAATGACGTGGATTGGCACAGTGGTAGCAGGAATGGGCTCAAGGTTAACAAAGATTGTGAGGATACTCACAACTGGACAGTGTTTTGTTCTGTTGTGCATAAGGTCACTAAGTGCTGGAACTGACTCAAAAGCATCTAACAACAAGGATGTTGTTGAGAATTTTTGTATCTATGTTCATGAGAGAGGAGTCCTGGTGTTGTGCTGCAGGTTAATGGACTGCACAGTTGGTTTGAACAGTAAGGACAGAAGTTCAAGCTCACCAACTGCCCCTTGGAAACCCTATACAAAGTCACTATGATTCAGAACTGACTCAAGGACTCAAGGGCACTTATAAGCAACAGCAACAGATTCATGAGAGATAATGGTGTATGTGTGTGTGTGTGTGTGTGTGT
>NW_006408937.1:1231112-1232651 GCF_000296735.1 Chrysochloris asiatica | reverse complement strand
CCTTGTTTGGGTAGGAGGGTTATATTGCTTCAGAAAATATGTTTGGGAGTTTTTAATCTTTTACTATGTTCTGGAATAGTCTGAGTAGAATTGGTGTCATTTCTGTTCTGGTAGCATTCACCATTAAAGTCATATGGGGCCAGGGGTTATTTTGGGGGTTAGTTTTTAAATATCCTGATCAATTTATTATTTTGTTATAGGTGTATTCAGGGTTTTTTTTTGTTTTGTTTTGTTTTTACTTCTTTCTGTGTTAGTTTAGGTAGGTCGTGTTTTTCTAAAAATGTGTCAATTTATTCTAAATTTTGAAATACTATGAAGAGCTGTATTCCAACAAATTTCAAAATCTAGAAGAAATGGACACATTTTTAGAAAAACACAAACTACCTAAACTAACACAGAAAGAAGTAAAAAACCTGAATACACCTATAACAAAATAATAAATAAACCTCGGGCCCATATGACTTTACTGGTGAATGCTACCTTTTTTATTTTCTTGGTTATGTTATGTCATCCATGTAATTTCTTATGTGTGTTTTTGCATCTCTTTTTCTTTTGTTAGATTTGCCAATGATTTGTTAATTTTACTAATCCTTTCAAAGAATCAACTTCTTTGTCTTATAGATTCTACTGCTTTTCTGTTTTCTATTTCACTGATTTCTGCTCTAATTAATGTTTATTATTTATTTTCTTCTGGTGGCTGTAGGCTTACTTTGTTGCTCTTTTTCTAATTGTTGGAGATGTTGCATTAATGTGTTGGGTGTTTAAATTTCTTTTTCTTTTTGGATGTGTGCATTTGTTGCTATAAATTGCCTCCTAAGCACTGCTGTGTTCCAAAGGTTTTAGCATGTTATGTTTTCATTATCATTTAATTTGAGGATTTTTTTTTTCATTTTTTATTTATTCTATTACCCCATACCTTTTAAGTAGTGTGTTATTCAGTTTCCATGTATTTGATTCTTTCCTTTAATCTTCCTATTATTGATTCCTAATTTTATAGCATTATGATCTGAATAGATGCTTTGTAGTATTTTGATGTTTTATTAATTCATTGAGGTTTGTGTTGTAACCTAAAATATGGTCTATTCTGGAGAATGCTCCATGTGCACTGGAAAAGAATGTATACTGTGCCGTTGTTGGTTTGCGTGCTCTGTATAAGTCTATGAGGTCAAATTGTTTCATTGTGTTTTTTAGTTCTTATGTGTCTTTGTTGAGTTTCTTTCTAGTTGTTCTAGCCTTCATCTAAAGTGATGTATTAAAATCTCCTAGTATGATTGTAGAGTTTTCTATTTCTTCAAATCTACTAGAGTTTGATTTATGTATTTTGAGGCTCTTTCACTGGAATCATATGTACTAGTTATGATTATGTCTTCCTGTTCAATTGACTATTAATTCATGAGAAAATGTCCTTCTTTGTCTCTTATGCTGACTCTTGCCTTGAAGTATATTTTATCATAAATTAATATTGCCACTGCTGCTTGTTTTTGATTGTTTTGCTTTTTTGCTGCTTGTTTTGCTTGTTCCCCCCTCCCCCCCCCCCCC
>NW_006408937.1:1228961-1231012 GCF_000296735.1 Chrysochloris asiatica | reverse complement strand
TTCTCATTTTGTGAACTTTTTTTTTTTTTCATTTTTTGATTCTTATTCTACTTTTGTCTTTTTGTGTAAGGAGTGTCTCTTATAGACAGTGTATTGAAGGATCCTGTTTTCTTATGCATTCTGCTACTGTCTGTACCTTGACTGGTGCATTTAATTCACTGATATTCAGTGAAATTATTGATAGATATGAATACATTGCTGTCATTATGCTGTACGTTTGTTTGTGGTGCTGCTGGTTTACTTGTTCCACATGATCTTCTATGCTGAGTTCATTTTATTTGTGTATTTTCTAGACAATTTCTTCATTGCTGCTGTTTTAATGTTTACTCAATCTTTATAGTTTTCCTTTTTCTTGATTTAATGGGAATGTGCTTTCATTTTCTTTGAAGTTACCCTTGTATTTAATTAATTTACTTCCCAGTTTAAACTTCTGTTTTCCTTTGAAATCTCCTTGACTTCTAACCATTCTGTAACTACCTCTTTCCCTCTTTTTGCTTTGCAGCTGTCTTCATTATAAACTGATATTTCTGGTTTTCTATTTTCAGTATTATAGGTTGGTTTTACTTTGGATACCTCTGTATCTGGATTGAATTCTGGGTGGTGTTGCTGTGTATGTCAATCTCAGGTTCCTGTCTGCTGTTGTTGTTCTCAGTCCAAAGGACTCCCTTTAGTATTTTTTGCAAAATTGGTCTGGTTGTTACAAATTCCTTCAATTTCTGTTTATCTAGAAATGTTCTAATTTCTTCCTCATATTTGAAGGACAGTTTTGGCTGGTATATAATTCTTGGTTGGAATTTTTTTTCTTTCAGAATTTTCTTTATGTCTTCCCACAGCCTTCTTGTCAACATGTTTTCTGCTGAGAAAGCAGAAATTAATCTTAATGGTTTTCCTTTCTAGGTAACTTTTCATTTTTCCCAAGCTGCTCTCAGGATTCTTTCCTTGTCTTTAGTTTTGAAGAGTTTGATTGTGATTCATCTTGGTTATTTTTCTTTGGGGCTTTATTTTTTGGGTTTCATTCAGTTTCTTGAATGCTTATCGTTTTGTCTTTCATGATGATAGGGATTTTTACTTCCAACAACTCTTCAACTATCTTTTCTGTGTTTTTCTTTGTCTTATCCTGTTCTGGACTTTCAATCAACTGTAAGTTATTTTTCTTCTTGCTATCCTATATGAATCTTAGGCTTTCTTCAATTTTTTTCTCTTTCTTTATGATTTTTCTAGCTTACTATTATTGAAAGATTTATCTTCAAGATTTATCTTTGGGCTTCCTTTGCCATTTCAATATCTTGTTCATTTCTGAAACTTTAGCATTTATATTATGGACTTCTATTTGCAGGGTTTGTATTATCTCCAATCTGTTATATGTTTTGTTTATTTGTTCTTGTAGTGTTTTCCTTGACCTTTTTGTGAAGTATTTGGAGCTACCTAAATATCATTCTCTTGAATTCTCTTTCAGGTAGTTCCAAGGTTTTTTTGTTTGTTTTCCCTCAGAAATGTTTTCTAACTCTGTCTCCTGGTCACTTGTTTGAGTCACTCTGTCTTGTTTCTTTGTGTGAACAGAAATTATCTGTTGCTTCTGAGACATTGTGGTGTTACTGTGTTTGTATTTAACTGATGATTGTATGTTGGTGTGTTCTTGGGCACTCACCAGCTACCTCCTGGTGATTATGATTAAAATTTGGAAACATGTGCATCATTCTATGTGCACTGTTTGTGCAGGTCAATTTAAGATGGGTTGGCTGATGTTGGTTGTCATTGATCACGTGTATGGTGACTCTTGCCTTGTGGTTGGGGCTTAGAGGATATGGTTGTGGCTCAGCTATATGGGTACAGTTGCTGTCCACTGTTGGGTGATGCAAGAAGAGAAAATACACACAAAGGAGAAGGAAAAAAGAAAACTATAGACCAATATCCCTCATGAACATAGATGCAAAAATTCTCAACAAAATACTAGCCAACAGAATCCAGCAACACATCAAAAAGATAATACATCATGATCAAGTGGGATTCATATCAGGGATGCAAGGATGGTTCAACATTAGAAAAATGAT
>NW_006408937.1:1225670-1226146 GCF_000296735.1 Chrysochloris asiatica | reverse complement strand
GAGAGTGAAGCGTTCAGCTGATAAGAAGAGAGGGCATATGCATAAGAACACCCACATTTGCAGATAATACACACTTGTCCTGGCTTCAATGACTGGATGATTAGAGCTCAACCAGAAGTAAAAAGAAGAGGGGGGGAAAAAGTATTTTCATACAATTTGATGAACTTGACCTACACCTATGGAAGCAATAGCTCAAAAGAGGGAATAAATCTTACAGCAAGAATCATTCCCACCCCCTCCACACACAGAGTAGACAGGGATGGGCAACTTGGAAATTGGTTACCCAAAATGGGGGGTGGGGAGATACAAAGGCAAGAAGTGACTGGCTTACAAGTTTTCAATGGGGAACCTAGATCCAGAGGGCCTGGAGGAAGGTAGAATCTCCTGTGAGTAATATCCAATCTGACTAGGCAGGGCTGATGCAATGAAATGCAGACGGGTCTCTTGTGATACAACAGTGAATAATTGTTATCAGG
>NW_006408937.1:1217440-1225509 GCF_000296735.1 Chrysochloris asiatica | reverse complement strand
AGGGGATTGTAACCATGGCAATGAGACGATATACGATAGAATGAATGTAAAATTAATGTTCTCCCATGTAAACTATCACTTAATTCACAATAAAACAATTAAGAAAAAAAAAGAAGGAAAATAACAGTGATAAAAGAAAAAAGGAAATTAAAAAAATAGCAGCCAATAGCTAGAAAAAGAATACAAAAACCAAAAAGAGAAAAGAGGGAGAGGGGAAAAAATGGAAGAAAGAAAAATAACTGAACACAATTAGGAAAAGAGGTGAGTTAAAATGTAAGAGACCAGAGATCAGCAAAGAAAAAGAGAAAAGAAGAAAGAAGTAGCAGTGGTTGAGAAAAAGAAGCAGAAAACAAGAAGATGAAATGAAAGTGGAGATTAAAAGGATAAAAAACAAGTGATGGTAAAGAGAGGAAGAAAGAATAAATAACTAAAAACAATGAAAGGAAAAAACAGGGCAGCTGCCAGACCGAGCTAGGAGAAAATTCTGGGGTCTCTTACCAGTCAAGGACCTCACATGGTGGGTGGGCAAGGGATGAGATAATGACACTTTCAGCTCTAGATGGAATTTTTATGGTGTCTGTTTTGGAAACCCAGTCTAGAAGTAGTTTGTGTAGACCCCAAAGCAGCTGGGAGATCAAGGTGTATCTGTCCCAGAGGGCAGCCAAAGCCGAGAGGTCCTGCTAGTCTAGGGTTTTCCAGAACCAGCTCTGCAGGTCTGGAATAGGTCACACCTGATTCTAGGTGCTGGAGTTGGTGCTACTACCTCCCAAATCACTTTGATGTTGCTCTGACGGATCAGAGCAGGAGGTTCACTGTGAGTATATGCAGATAGGGGCTGGCCATGCCTCTGGATACCAGAATAATGAGTACAAGAAAGAATCTTGCACCTTTCTCTCCACCAATAAGTGGTATGCATCTGTACCACCAACCACCCTCTGTCTCCAAAGTCACCCATGAAAGTTCAAAATGTTGAAAGTCTTCATGTTTTTTGCTGACTCTCCATTTTTCCAAACATGATGTCCTTCTCCAGGGACTGGTCCATTCTGGTAATATGTTGAAAGCATGAAAGACTGTCTAACCATCTTCATTTCTAAGGAGAATTCTGGCTGTCCTTCTTCCAAAACAGATTTGCTTGTTCTTCTGGAAGTCCATGATACTTTCAATATTCTTTACCAACACTATAATTCAAATGCATCAATTATTCTATGGGCTTCCTTATTCATTGTCCAATTTTCACAAGCAGATGAGGCAACTGAAAATACCATGGCTTGGGTCAGGTGCACATTAGTCCTCAAACTGACATCTTTCATCTTGAACACTTTAAAGAGTTCTTTTGCAGCAGATTTGCTAATGTAATTTGTAGTTCATTTCTTGACTGTTACTTCCCTGAGTATTGATTGTAGTTTCAAGTAATTTGTAGTTCATTTCTTGACTGTTACTTCCCTGAGTACTGATTGTAGTTTCAAGTAAATTGAAGTTTTTGATACCTTCAATCTTTTCTATGTTTATCATAATATTATTTATTGTTCCAGTTGTGAGTATTTTCATTTTCTATACATTGAGGAAAGGAGCTCTGGTAGCGTAGTGGTTACGAATCGGGCTGCGAACTTTAAGGTCAACGGTTCGAAACTACCAGCCGCTCCGTGGGAGAAAGATGAGGCTTTCTACTCCCGTAAAGATTTACACCCTCGGAAACCCTGTACAGGGTCACTATGGGTCGGAACCGACTCGATGGCACTTAACAACAACAACAACAATACATTGAGGAAGACTGATGTCAAGACACATGGTTATCTCCAAGTTATTTAAAAAAAATTTTTTTAAAGCTTTCTATTGTGAATTGAGTGAAGGTTTACAGAATAGATCATCACATTCAAATAATAAATTTCATGTCATTACAATTATTGCCATCTACTTCATGTTCCATCAGTTGCCAGTATTTACCTCTATTCACTTTTTTTTCCTTCCCGCAAATCCACCTTATAACCATCATACAATAGTTCATTTAGCAACAAAATCTTTTCTTAACTTTTTATAACAGTGGTCTCATGCAATATTTGTTGTTTTGTGATTGACTAATTTCACTCAGCATAATGTCCTCCAAGTTCATACATGTTGTGAGATGTTTTACAGATTCTTCATTGTTCTTCAATGTTGCATAATATTCCATTGTGTATATGCACCAAAGTTTGTTTAACTTTTCTTCTGCTGATGGGTATTTAGGCTGTCTCCATCATTTTGCTACTGTGAATACTGCTGCAATGAACATGATTGCGTGTATTATCTAGTTGTGTCACAGCTCTTATTTCTTGAGAATATATACCAAGTAAAGGGATTGCTGGGTAATACTGTAGTTCTACTTCCAAATGTTCAAGAAAGTGCCATACCATTTTCCACAATGGTTGTACCATTTTATAGTCCCACCAGTAGTGTAGGAGGGCCGCAGTGTCTCCACATCCTTGCCAGCACTTGTTGTTTTCTATTTTTTGGAACTTTGCTATTAATGCTGGAGTAAGACGATATCTCACTGCTGTTTGATTTGCTTCTGTACAGGGTGGCTATGAGTAAGAACTGACTCGATGGCAGTCAACAACAACAACAGAGTCCTGGACTCCTGTTGTGGCACTGTACTTGGAACCACAAGCATGGCAGCTCAAACACCCCAATTGCTCCTCAGAAACCCTATACAAAGTTGATAAGCAACTTGAGGGCATTTAGCAGCACCACCAGTCACTCCTCAGAAACCCTATACAGGATGACTCAAGGGCACTTAACAGCAACAACAATGGCTAATCATCCTGAGCATTTTTTCATGTTTGTTGATTGCCTAAATATTTTCTTCCATGAAGTGTTTGTTCATATCCTTTGCCCATTTTTAAATTAGGTTATTGTCTTCTTTCTGTTGAAATGTTCTATAAATTTTGAAGAGTAGTCCTTTTGTTGATATGTTGTTGCCAAACATTTTTTCTCAGTCTTTGGGTTCTCTTTTTACTTTTGGTGAAATCTTTTGATGCACTTAAGTGTCTAATTTTTAGAATGTCCTAGTCATCATTTATGTGCTCAGCATATACTTATTATGTGCTCAGCATACTTATTCAATCTGTATTCATACTGCCAGAAGAACAAACAAATATGTGGTGGAAGAAGTACAGCCAGAATGCTTCTTGGAAATCAGAATGGGTAGATTTTGTGTCTCATACTTCAAACATACTATCAGATGGGACCAGTCCCTGGAGAAGAATATCATATTTGGTAAAGTGAATAGTTGGAGAAAATGAGGAAGACCCCCAATGAGACTGATTGGCACAGTGGCAGCAGCAATGGGCTCAAGCATAGCAATGATTGTAGAACTGGACAGTGTTTTGTTTTGTTGCTATGAGTTGGTATTGACTAGATGGCACCTAACAACAAGAACAACTTAACAATAATCTATTTTGTCTTCTATTTGTGTACTTTTTCCAACAATTTTTTTTTGCTCTTTTGGCAGTCCACGATATTTTAATATTCTCCTCCAACATCATAACTCAAATGCATCAATTCTTCTATGGTCTTCTTTATTCACTGTACAACTTTCAAATGCATATAAGGCTATTGAAAATACCATGGGTTGGGTTAGGTTCAACTTAGTCCACAGACTGAAATCTTTGTTCTTGCACACTGTAAAAAGATCTTGTGCAGCAGATTTGCCCAATGCAATACATCGTTTGATTTCTTGGCTGCTGCTTCCTTGAGTGGTGATGATTTGTTCCAAGAAAAACGAAGTCTTTGACAACTCCTATCTTTTCTCCATTTATCTTAAAAAAAACAACAACAAAAAAAAACACACAACATTATTTATTTAGAGGACAAAGAAGGCAGCAATTGGTCACTTAAGAAAGGCATCTCATTGAAAATAGTACATCACAGTGCTGTCGAGTGATCCCAGCCACAGGATTTGAGGATAGAAAGGACAATCTTTGGATGATATTGCTTAGGATATTTTCTTATTTATTAAAAAGAGTTCCACTGTGGACGGAAGAAGGGAAGAGAGTAGGATTGTGGTGTGTGTTGAATGGCTGTTAGGAGCTGATCCATGAGAGCAGGTAGAATGGTAAATCAGTGGCAAGGCAGGGGAAGAGAGTGAGACCAACATGTCCACCCTTTCCCATGACTCCAGAAAACTTGATTTACAGAGCCACCATCCCCATGAATATACCACGTATGTCTTTCCAATGTGGAGATGATTTTTTTTTCTCTCATGCTGTGGAAAATCAAGTTCAGTAGTCAAAGTCTCCCTATTCTAAGCTAGAAGGAAGACAGTACAAAAGTTTGTTTTCCTGCATTGTTAGACTGGCAACTCATGAGGTTCTGAGGTAAAAGCTGAAGTCTTAGGGTACCAGCTTTAAAAAAGAGACCACTTCATTACAATAAAACGTCTGCTCTCCCCAGTACTCCTCCTGAGCTTCTGACCACCCCTCCCCTCTGCCTAGCACCTAAGAGCAGGGATCACACTGTGGGGTAATAAGAGATGGTGCAGTCTTACCTGGCCTTCTGCTACTAGGTTGTGGCTTTGGAGAAGGCGGTTAGGATGCTTGCAAACATGACATCAGGGGTCTATTTTGCTTAGGTGCTGCATTTGTGGGAGCCTTAGCATCAGCCATTGCTGTCTTTTTAGATGCTTGCTTAGCATTTTTTATTTCCTCGGCAACCCTGATGGCCTAGTCTTGTTGAGCCTTTCTGACTTCAGGCTTCTGATTTCTCTTGGCCATTATATCAGCAAGAGATGCACCAGTGATGGCCCTCTGGAATTTGTCTGCATGGCAGATTCTTACTTTGCAATGTTGTCCATAGCTTGTCATGATCCACACAATCGAAGGCCTTTGCATAGTCAATAAAACACAGGTAAATTCTTTTAAGCATAGAGTAGCTAAAATGAAAGGAAGATGTTGCTACATAAAAGAACTGAATGAAAATTTTCAAGGGGCAGCTGAAGAAGACATGGGAAAGCATTATAATGAAATATGCAGACTTAGGGGGTAGAAAACCAAAAAGGAAATTCAGTATTTCTCAAGCTGAAATAATTGAAGATAAAATTCAAGATTTGGATTGCAATATTGAATCCAGGTGTGGTGCTGTAGGATCCAAAGCACTGGAATGCTAACCACAAGACTAGTGGTTCAAAACCACTATCCATTCCATATGCAGAGTCACTATGAGTCAGAACTGACTTGATGGCACAAAACAACAACAGTGGACAAAATACTGAAAGATGGACAAAATACGGAAGCATCAAAAGAAGATGAAGGAAATATACATAGTCACTGTACTAAAAAGAACCATTTCAGGGGGTTTAATATGATCAAGCATACAATGAAGAACCGATGATATTGAAGGATGAAATCCAGTTTGCACTGAAGACATTAACAAAGAACAAGGCTCCAGGAGTTGACAGCATAACAATTGAAATGTTTAAGCAAACTGATGCACCTCTGGAAGCACTCACTGGTCTATGTCAAGAAATTTGTAAGTCAGCTACCTGGCCAACCAATTGGAAGAGATTTATATTTGTGCCCATGACACAGAAAGGCAACCCTACAGAATGTGGAACTTATTGAGCAATATCATTAATATCATATGTGAGTGAAATTTTACTGAAGATAATTCAAAACTGGTTGCAGCAGTACATTTACTGGGAACTACCAGAAATTCAATCTGGATTCAGAAGAGGACATGGAACAAAACCTATCGTTGCTGAAGTCAGATGGATCTTGAGAGAATACCAGAAAGATGCTTACTTATGTATTATTACTATACAAAGACATTTGACTTAGTGGAGCATAACAAACTATGGATAATATTGTGAAGAAAGAGTATTTCAGAACACTGAATTGTGTTCATGCAGAACCTGTACATAGACCAAGAGGCAGTCGTTCAAATAGAACAAGGGGATACTGAATAGTTTGAATTCAGGAAAGCTGTGTGTCAAGATTGTATCCTTTCCCCATAATTATTCAATCTGTATGCTGCTGTGCAAATAATCCAAGAAGCTGGGTTATATGTAGAAGAAAGTGGCATTAGGATTGGAAGAACACTCATTATCAGTCTGTGATGTGCAGCTGTAACAACCTTGTTGTCTGAAAAGGAAGAGGACTTGAGGCATTTGTTGACGAAGATCAATGAGTACAGCCTTCAGTATGGATTACGCCTCAATGTAAAGAAACAAAAAATCTTCACAAATGGGATCAATAAACAAAATCATGACAAAGAAAAGACTGAAGTTATCAAGGATTTCATTTTACTTGAATCCACAATCAATCCTCATGGAAGCAGCCGTCAATAAATCAAAGTGTTGCATTGGCAAATCTTCTGCAAAAGACCTCTTTAAAGTGTTAAAGAGCAAAGATGTTACTTTGAAGACTAAGGTGCACTTGATCCAAGCCATGGTATTTTCAATCATCTCACGTGCATGTGGAAGCTGGACAGTGAATACAGAGGGTTGTAGACGAATTGATGCATTTTAATTGTGATGCTGGTGGAGATTATTGAAAATACCATGGACTGCCAGAAGAACAAGGAAATCTGTCTTGGAAGAAATACAGTCAGAATGTTCCTTGGAAGTGAGGATGGCGAGACTTCATCTTGTGCACTTTGGACATGTTGTCAGGATGTACCAGGCCCTGGAAAAGAGCATCATGCTTGGTAAAGTACAGGGTCAGTGAAAAGGAGGAAGACCCTCAATGAGATGGATTAACACAGTGACTGCAACAATGGGCTCAAACATAGAAACAATTGTGAGCAGGGCACAGGACTGGACAGTGTTTCGTTCAGTTGTGCATAGGATCGATATGAATAGGAGCCAATTGGACAACATGTCTTTGTGGATAATTGATTCATTTATCATTAAGAAATGTCCTTGCTTATCTTATAATATTTTTTGTTCTGAAGTCTGCTCACTTTAACTGATACTATTATAATCACTCCAACTTATTTGTGGATTGTTTTTGTATTGTAAATTCTTTTCTTTTTCAGTTTAACCTATCTGTGTATTTGTAATGAAGCAAGTTCCTTGTAGACAAAATATAGTTGAATGCTGCTTTTTTACCTAGTAGAGAAAAAGAGAAAATATTTTTTCTGTTTTATTGTTGTTTGTGTTTTTGTAATGTAGAAACTCTTATTTGCAAGTCAAAGCAAGTGAAGTCAAATGAGTGTATTTTCCAAGATGAGTCAACCTTGCCTGACCCAGCAAGATTTGAAAAATTACAGTAGGAAATAAGGCAGAATTAAAAGTACTTCTGGGCATTTTGACATTGAATGAATAATGCATGACTTTCAAACAGTATATAATAGAAATGAAAGAAAATCGAGTCAACAGCACAGGCACATTTTAGAACCATATTGCAATAAAGAGTTGTATATAGATCTAAGTTATAGACATGATAGAAATACACATAGCTCCCAATTAATGTTAATAAGGGAACGGGAGTCCTGGTGTGGTGCTGTAGGATAAGTACCGGACTGCTAACGGCAAATTTGGCAGTTCAAGCCCACCAGTTGCTCCTTGAAAATCTTATACAAGGTTTTCATAACTGACTCAATGGCACTGAATAACAACAGCATAAGAGAACAGTAACATTAATGATCTATAATGAGAAATAATCTGAACTTATTACAGATATCACTGGAATACATTGTAATGTACTAGTATGTGTTCATTTTCTCTAGCAGTGTTTTTCACCATTAAATTATGCCATGTAGTAAGCACACAATTAAAAGTATGATCACTATGACTGCCCTCATGAAGCTTTATATTGTAATAGTAAAAGACAGCAATAAAAATGTAGTTAAATAATTATAAATGTGGCAAATGCTAGTGAAGAGTGTTACATAAATTAAAGACATAATCTAGTATTCAGGGGACCAGAAGAAAAAGTTTTCTTGAGCAAGTTATGGTTAAGGAGTAAGCTATGTAAAAAAGGTTGTTCTGCAACAGAACCAAACGAAATCAAAAAGATAGTAACAGAACACTAGGAAGAGCTGTACTCCAACAAATTCGAAAATTTTGATGAGATGGATACATTTCTAGAAAAACA